>NC_056731.1:506914281-507096781 GCF_019279795.1 Protopterus annectens
ATGATTCTGCAGTCTTGCAGCTATTTTCCATTGGCATGGGTGCCACCTCTGTTTTTAGGTGCCAAAAGTCAGCTTTGGAGAAGTTTTTCATGGTGGTTACGTTTGCGGGGGTGTGTGGGTGAGATGTGGATTTCCATGGTGATTAGTTTGTGGTCTGATCTAACCAGGGAGGAATTGACTATTGGGGTAGAGCAACAGTCACCATGTTAGTGATAACCAGGTCAAGGATGTTGCTTCCTCTAGTGGGGGTCAGAATGAACTCGTCCAGGGCATTGGAATTGATGAATTCCAGGAAGTGTTGGGCCACTGCATTGGTACAGGAGTAGTTTTTCCAGGTGATGGAGGGGTAGTCGAAGTCTCCCAGTAAGAGAGTATTAGGCTGGACCTTGATAGATTCCAGGGTACTTAGGAATATGGAGTGAGAGCCAAAGTCATGGTAGGGGTCCTATAGCAGGCTATAACCTGAATCGCCATCCTACTAAGTGTTAGCTGTACCTGAAGTATCACAGATGCATTATGCTGGGCTACTAGTCTGGAGGTGTGCAGATCCTTTATGAATATGGAGACACCACCACCTTTGGAGCTTCTGGCCATGTTCTGTGGCCGAAAGGTGTGGAATGAGGTATAGCCTGGAAGCACAGGGGTGCTTTCTGCCACTTTAAATCAGGTCTCTTTTACAGCACAGATGTCGACGTTCTCCATTTTGAGGAGCGCTCCAAGTGAGTGTACCTTGAAATTTAGACTTCTAGCATTGAGCAGCATGACCCTCAGATTGCATTTGCTTATAGCTGTTACGGTGATAATTTGATCTTTGGAACACTGCCTAAAAAGGCACTATGGGGTGGCAAGAGTCTTAGCCAATAGCTGGAATCCCAGGGGTGAGAGATGCAGGCCATCTCTGGCAAAGTATCAAGGTCTGTCAATCATGTCATCCCAGGCAGACAGATACTGGATTCCCTTATAATGACACCAGAAACTTAGCCAATTGTTGAAGTCAATCATTTTCTGTTTGTACTGCGGTATCATTCTGGGTGATGGTAGGAAACTGCTCAGGGCTAGGGTCATACCTGCCTGGGCCACATAACCCAAGAGCTCCAGCATGTCTCTTATCATGTAGTCCAGGGAGGTATGTCTCAGGTCATTCACACCCACATGTACAATGACTGAGTCATACTTGTACTTGTTGTAGAGTGACCTGAGTGCATGTGTTATGTGGCAGATCCTGGCACCTGATAGACAACGGACTGTTACCTTCTCCTTATTCAGTCTAGTGAGTGGGACATCTGTGTGCTTCACTACTGAGTGTCCTATGATCGGTGTGTATTGGGCAGGGTGTGTTGCCTTAAGGGCTTAGGTTGAGGGGCACACTGTGGAGGTGGGCTATGTGTCCTGTGGTTGGTGGTGTGTTGTGGTGGTTGATTGTGTTTCTGCCTTGGAGGTCTTTGCTGTTTGGGTAAATTTCTATTAAGAGCCTTCGCGAAGGTGGGTGTGTGGTTTGTGTTTCCATCTGTGAGCTGTGCTGGTGGGTGTTCTGGAGGGCTATGTGATCCATGTGGTGTGGTGCAAGTGTCGACCTTCTCTTGACCAACTAGTCCGGTCTTGGCTGGAGAGTGCATAGCTTCCAATTTGGTGATATACGTACATCTCTCACAAGTCTGAGTGTCGGGAGGTAACAGGAGATGTTTGTCTGTGTACATGAGGCAGTTGCTGCACTGCCTCAGAATGCCCACTTGCACCAGGTTAGTAAGAGAAAGCAGAGGAAATTGCCCTTTAATCATGCCAGGAGGGGAGGTCATAACTAATAGGTACTGGTGCTAACTGTGCATAACAAGTAGTGCTGATAGCACCTAGGTGTGTTACAATAATTGCTGCATAAAACTGTAAAAATGCAAGGTGATTAGGTTATTTGAAGTGCAAGAGAGAAAAGAACTAGCAACATCCAAGGAAAAATTTGAAGAGCAGACTTTCTGGCACTGGTAATAGTTTGCCTCAGCTCAGCTCCACTGTGCTTAAACAAGAGTAAACCCACACAAACGCAGACTTTTAAACCAGAAAGTTGAAAGGGATGGAAAAACTGCCCAAAAAGCCAATAAACTACAATTTCTGGGCCAGAAACCACACCTCTTGTGGCAGAAAGGCTACCTAGAGCTTAGCACTCCCACTGATAAGTTAGAAGGCTTCCTTCAAACACAGAAAGGCCTGGGGGGGACTCAGAAACTTCCAAACAGTCTAGGATACAGCAAATCTGTATCTGGACTACACTAGTCACAGGAAAGGCGGGAAACAAGGGAGAGAACAAACTTAAAACTACTATTCCAGAAAAATAAGTTAAAATGCAATAAATACAGTTCAAAAATGCAGTGCAAGCTAGTACACGAGTATGTAGCAATATTAAAATGAATACAAATATGCCATTATATAACGGATGTTACCTTATTCACAAAGGTACATTGGAACCCACTGGCTCTACCACATATGGAAATGTGCTAAGCTTCAGGGACTTTACAGCCTTCTGTAATTTGTATCACTGGCACATTTCTAAGAAAAAAATAGAGCACTTTGGATCTATTGCAACATAACACTGTAGCACCTGATTTTGTCTTTAATTAATTAACTTCAAGTAGTACATGAAAAGTGGATGGGTTTAACAAAGAACACAAGTTTCATCTCCCCCTATCCTCATTATACTACTAAGTGATACACACCCAGCAGAAATCTGATATCCACTTTTAACAACTTAGTAAAAGAATCAGAAGTAACACAGAAATCCAATGGTTTGGACACAACGTATATGAAGCCAGCTCCCAAATGTAGTCAGACATTGTGATAGTCACCCTATCAGAAACTTCAGTCTTTGTTAAACTTTCTTATAAACTAGCCATTTTTGAAAAGTGCTAGTTTATATATAATTATTTATTTATTTATTTATTAACTTTCGTTAACCAGTTGCAGCCAAGACTGAGGCAGTAAAAACCCATATGCAAAGAACAGTGATAATCATAGTATAATTTACATTTTGACAAACATTCCTATAACAAATGTGTGCAACAGATGCATCTTTAAGTTATAATCTGTATGATCAATTGACCTATTATGGTTTACAATTAGTTCTGCTCCTCCAGCCTGGAAATACACCAAAAATTTAATAAAGAGTAGCTGGAAGCAGTAAAGCAATACAAGAGAAAGTAATGCAACTGAAGGAAGAATTGGCAGAAGGTATGAGCATATTTTAGGGTAACTTCTATAAATACTATTTACAATACTTCTATCAGTAGCAAAATAGCTTCAGCCAGCATGGATAATTTGTCAGTGCAGCATAATCCCCAATATTTATTTTGTCATCCCATACCTTTGAAGCAACATTTATTTTCTTGTAATTATCTAATACATACTTCAGATCTGTTTTCAGAAAACCTGAAACTGTCATTTGCCTTGATATTATCTGGGAGGTTATTCCAGCTTGCTGGGGCAACTTTTGTGAAGGCTTTTTCAATAATAGATAACTTGAAATGTGGTCTATCCACTTGCATTCTATGTTGTTTTCTAAGCGTAAATAATTATGTCTTAAAAATCAGTTTTTCAGCAGTGGGCAGTAGCTCTCATTAAGTAATTACAGAGGTCTCAAACTAGCATATCTAAATGTTAATTACTCTTGTAAAAACAGTCATCTTTGAAAATGCTTGTTTAAAAGTGGCGTCTTTGTCAAGACTGCACAACCCCCCATTTATATTAACCTTTTTCACCTTACCTGTGGGTATGATCACCAGGACATTGATAACCACTGTTAATTTTTCCTAAAAGACCAAACAACCTACTGCTGAAGTCTCTTACAGCAGTAATAACCACAATCACACTTGAGATACCATTACCTGACAATGCAGAACTTCTGAATCAAACTTTATGTAACATTGCTGCACTTAATTTAACCTGTCACTCTTATCAACATTCAAATTCTTAAGTTCTCCTGATGATCTTCTCTCCTTTTATTATACTTAAGATACCACTGATACATTATTACTACAGGGAGAATATTGCTGTATGTACTTAATGTACTTCATGTGTCATTTATACATTTGGATCTACTGAAGTTCAGTTGCACAATGTCAAATTCATTGACCATACAGTCCTACCACCCCATCCTGCCATCCCATCTGGTTGCCAGAAGGCATACAAATTTTCTAGGGAGAGCGGCAACCCCATACCTCCAGAATGTATATTACATGTACGTACACAAGTAAAACCTCTGTGGTTCTATCTACTTAGAGAAAAGGAAAATACTCGAGTTACTCCCTTTTATTCAAGTTAGTGCCACACCCAAGAGGTTTACTTACAAATTTGGACTGTGCCCCCATATCAGGTGGTGCATGAGAACACAGACCTCTGCAAAAATCTTGTCTTCTACAGCTGCAGCTGTTCTACTGTTCTCACAAAGGCACACCAAGTGACAGTGAATTTGTCAACAGTAGGCTGGGCATGTTATACTTCTCACTAATAACTTAAAAGTAGACCTATACATTTTGCTGTATCTTACTATGTACATGCTTGCACATTTAAGAGGAGCTTTCTTCTCCTGACTACCACTAAAAATGAGTACAGATTAAATCGATAAGCTTGGTACAAAATAATGATTATAAAAATAATAATAAACAAAAGCTACTTAAATAGAGCCTTACATGATGAACTGCTTTATAACAATGCATGATAATAAACATACATGGTGAACAATATATTATATTAATGCAATATGACCTCTACTGCTAAAAAAACCTGCTATAATATGCTTAAAATGCCCTATAAAGCAGGGCAGCCATTTTACCTAAATCATCCCATAAAATTCCTTTTAGGTATACATTGAACAGCATTCTAGTACAAATCTGCCCAAACAACAGAGACCTCCAAAGCAGAAATGCAAGCAACCTCCACCCCCCAACACAACCCAAATGACGCATAGCCCACATACTCAGTGTGCCATTCAACTACAGCCCATAAGGCATAACGTACTCAGCACTCTAGTCATAGGTGACTCTATAGTCAGGCACACTGATGTTCCACTCACCAGGCTAAACAAGGAAAAAGTTACTGTCAGCTGCCTGCCAGGTGCCAGGATCCGCCATATAACGCACGCACTCAGGTAACTCCACAACAAGTACAAATATGACTCTGTCATTGTCCATGTTGGTGTGAATGACCTGAGATGTACCTCCCTGGACTACATGAAAAGAGACATGGAGGAGCTCTCCGATCTTGTAGCCCAGGCCAGTATGACCCTAGCCCTGAGTAGCATCCTGCCATCACCCAGAATGACACCACAGTACAAGGACAAAATGATTGACTTTAACAATTGGCTAAGCTTCTGGAGTCATTCTAGAGGAATCCAGTATCTGTCTGCCTGGGATGACATGATTGACAGACCACGCTGCTTTGCCAGAGATGGCCTGCACCTGTCGCCCTTGGGATTCCGGATACTGGCAAAGGCTCTTGCCACCCCTATAGTGCCTTTTTTAGGCAAGGTTCAAATGACAAATTCACCACTGTAACAGGTACAAGCAAGCAAAATCTCAGGGTAATGCTACTCAATGCTAGAAGTCTAAACCTCAAAATGCACTCACTCGAGGCACTCCTTAAAATGGAGAACATTGACATCTGTGCAGTGACAGAGACCTGGTTTAAAGCTCCAGAGAGCACCCCTGCATTACCAAGGTTATAATTCATACCACAGCTTTCAGCCACCAAACCGGGACCGAAACACTAAAGGTGGAGGAGTGTCCATATTCATTAAGGATATCCACACCTACAAGCTAGTTGCGCAGCATAATGTATCCAAGATTATCCAAGTTCAACTAACTCTGGGCAAATCCGCAATCCAGATTGTAGCTTGCTACAGACCCCCCACCATGCCCCAGGATTCCCACTCCTCTTTTCTTGATACACTGGAAAATATTAAGGTACAACCCAACACTCTAATAATGGGTTATTTCAACTACCCTACCATTAACCGGGAAAACTACTCATGTACCAACTCTTTTGCTCAATGTTTTCTGGAAATCATCAATTCCAACACCTTGGATCAACCTATCCACACCCCCACCAGGGGCAGCAATATCCTAGACCTGGTCATCACCAACATGGGCGACTGGTGTTCCACACCAGAAGTCAGCTCCTCGTTGGTCAGATCCGACCACAAGCTAATCACTCTAGACATCCACACCCCACTCCCACCCCCCATTAGGAAAACAACCGTAAAAAATTTCTCCAAAGCCAACTTCACGCTTCATAAAACAGAAGTGGCAAATGTCACGACACCCATGCAGATGGACAATAGAGGTATGACTGCTGAATCCTACACAAATGCACTTTATAAGCACTTACACGAGTGCATGGATCGTGCTATCCCTAACAGAACCAAGATGCTATCCTCCAAAAAAAGGAAGCCAATCTGGTGGTCTTCTGCCATAAACAAACTCTACAACAGAAGAAAGAAACTGTTGCAAAAAAGAGTAAAATCCCACGACTGGAGGAACTCCCTGGTCAGCCTCAGTAAGAAGCTGAGATCCCCCATAAAATCCTCCAAAGCTAGTTATGAAAACTAAATTGCCACTGATTCTAAAGACAACCACAAAGCATTCTATAGCTATGTCAAAAATCTCAATGGCAACACTCAGATCTGCTCTGAGTTACAGCACAATGACACTAAATATACAGGACCAACTGATATTGCCAACATCCTGGAAGATAGGTTCAGTGCCAACTTTACCCCCCTCTCACCGCCTAAAGGGCCCATCTTTATACCGGAAGAATGCAAAGTTCCTGTAATCACGGCTGCAGAAGTAAAAACCTCACTCTCCAAAGCCAAAAACACAGCATCCATGGGACCTGACAACATTCCAGGCTGCCTTCTACATGAACTACAGAATAAACTGGCACCCCACCTAAATACCATGTTCAATCATAGCCTCACCTCAGGCTTTGTGCCCATTGAATGGCGCACAGTGACAGTTATCCCACTCCACAAAGGGGGGGCCACAACAGACCCCGGGAACTACCACCCCATTAGCCTGACGAGCCTCGTCTGCAAGGTCATGGAACGTATCATCATGGAACTCATAAACAAGACATTGGAGATCTCCAAACTCTGGAACCCACGCAGTTTGGGTTTGTAAAAGGCAGATCATGTCTCCTAAAGCTGACAGACTTCTTTGAAGTAGTCACCAAAGCCATAGATGAGGGTAAGGTGGTTCACACAGCCTATCTAGATCTCGCCACGGCATTCAACACCATCCCCCACTCTGGAATTATAGATAAACTCACTAAACTCAGTATAAATCCCTATGTCAGAAGACGGGTTGCCAACTGGCTTACTGACAGAACCCACACTGTGAAAGTAGCAGACTCCAAATCAGACATCAGACCAGTGACAAGTGGAGTACCACAGGGTTCAGTCGTGGGTGCTCTCCTGTTTGTTCACAGGGTTCAGTCCTGGGTGCTCTCCTGTTTGTTATCTACTTCTCTGAAGTACAGGCTCACACAGAAGGTCTTTGGCTAACTAAATTCGCAGATGGTGGCAAACTAGGAGCCATAATCCAAACTCCTAACGATGTGGACATCCTACAAAAGGGCCTCACTGAGACAGATGCCTGGTGTCAAAGACATGGTCTCAAGTTCAATGCCAAAAAGTGCATTGTCACCGCCTTTGGTAAAAACTCTGTACCCATGAACTACCACATAGGCGGTAGTCTACTTAACACCGAAAGTGTGATAAGAGACCTTGGGACACAGGTGGACAGTAGTCTCTCTTTTGATAATCACATCACCACAGTGGTCAGGAAATCCTTCTACGTGGCACACCTCATCACAAAAGGTTTCTCATCCAGAAAAAAAGAGGTCATTGTTCCCCTCTACTCATCACTCATTAGACCCATTATAGAGTACAACACCCCTTTTGGTATGTACCCCACAAGACATCTACAACAACTGGAAAGGCCGCAAAAATACCTCACAAAGAGGATTACTGGCCTCAAACAGATGCCTTACGCAGACCGTCTCAAAAAACTCCAGCTTTACTCCGTCGCATATCGCCTACACAGAGGCAATCTCTGCCTAACATACAAAGCTATGTCAAACCCAGAGCTGTTGGACATGCTCCACTTAAAGAAATCCCAATCCCTCCGAGCTACATGCTCTAGGGACCTAAACCTTGTCATCACAATAAACAGAACATGCTGGAGGGATACATTCCTGTCCCAGAGACTTCCCATACTCTGGAACAGACTACCTATCTATATCAAACAAAGCTCCTCATTAGCACTCTTCAAGAAAAATCTTGATGATTGGATGGGTAATAGGAAATTCACCCCGGGGATCACTTCTGTGGTTCTGCTTGACAGCGGCACAGGAAAATAATTTTCTTGGGTGGCGAAAGCCAGGGTACTTTTTTGGCTAGGCTTGTATAGGCCCTAGGGCCAATTGCCTTGTACCTACCTATGAACCTGGTAAAAAAACAAATCCGTGTTGTTCATACTTACATACAGAAGGTGCCTATTAGCTGTAGACTCCTGTAATGTGTTGAAAATTTTGATTATACCTTGCCGAGCATTCTGCTGTCCCACAAGGTTTTGTAGTGCATCTGAAATAAAAACAAAAAAAAAGTTTTCACTGTAAAGGAATATCTATTGTGGTATTTTAACTGAAATGGTAATCATTAAACTTTGTACTGAAGCAACTCCTGCATTCTTAGAATATGTGCTCCCATGAACCTCTTTCAAAATCATCACATTTCCAACATATGCCTCTTGTCTGTGGGAATATTATTTTCAAGTCTCACAGGAGTCTGTGTAAACAGCTCCATGTAAATATTATAAATTTTATTGATTTACAGTGCAATGAAAAAGTATTTGCTCCCTTTCTGATTTCTTAGACAAAGATAACCCAAGTAAACACAAAATGCAGTTATGTGAAGATTTTATTTATTAAGGAAAAAAAATAATCCAAACCTACATGGCCCTATGTGAAAAATGAATTGCCCCCTAAACCTAATGACTGGTTGTGCCACCCTTAGCAGCAACAACTGCAATCAAGCATTTGCGATAACTGGCAATGAGTCTTTCACATTGCTGTTGAGGAATTCTGGCCTACTCTTCTTTGCAGAATTGCTTTAATTCAGCCATATTGGAGGGTTTCCGAGCATGAACTGCATTTTTAAGGTCATGCCACAGCATCTCAATTGGATTCAAGTCTGGACTTTGACTAGGCTACTCCAAAACCTTCATTTTGTTTTTTTTTAAGCTATTCAGAGGTGGACTTGCTGGTGTGTTTTGGATCATTGTCCTGCTGCGGAACCCAAGAGCGCTTCAGCTTGAGGTCATGAACTGATGACCGGACATTCTCCTTCAGGATTTTTTGGCAGAGAGCAGAATTCATGGTTCCATCAATCACAGCAAGTCGTCCAAGTCCAGAAGCAGCAAAGCAGCCATGGGCGCCCGGAGACAGGTGCAAGGGGTTGCATTTGCATCCCCCTGGATTTTCTTAATTTATCTTTGAATGATGTGTTGAAATTGAAAAATGTACTGGCAAAACCACACATTTTTCGATTTCAACTTACTTTTTTCCCGTTAAATCATTTGGAGGAGATGCTGTTGGAGGTTTCAGTCATATAATGCATATGACGAGCCTCAATTCCTCCTGAATCTGCATCTCCCTTCCATTTCCAACCATTGACAGAGTTTATCTAGATTGACTGTGTGGCAGCAACTTGTGTGAATGAAAATGAGTTTCGTGACCAGGCTCTTTTACCTGTTTAGCTTAGATTATCGGATTTGCGTTGTATGTGCAGCACCTAAGGTACATCATTGACATCATGTCATTCACAGTCAAGAAAGAAGCTCCTGGTATTGAAAGTGGCACACTTGAAACGAGTGTCAGTAGGCTGTGCCAGTGTAAAATAAAAATATTTACAGATTTTATTACACACTTTTATTATGTTTGTGTTACAGTATTTTATTGTCCTAGCGCCCGGCCGCGGCCCCACTCAGAACCGTAGCGTGAAAATGCTGACAAGAATAGAATTCTTAGGCAAGTACCAAAGGTACCAAAACATAAACACATTTGACATAGAGAAAGTATACAAAACAATTACAGTCCCTGAATGCGTGAAAAAACAATCCCTGGTATTAAATTATCTACTCTATTTTACATTTACTTTAACTTCATTTTACTGGTTTCAGCAGCTGCAAAGATTTTCCTGACAAAAACGAACAAGGCAAAGAAATGCCCAGTCTGTTCCAACCAAACGTTCACTCTGTGCCTTAGCAATTAATTAAAATGGAACTCATTAATAGAACCACCAAGGCCTCTTCACTCAATGGTTGAAGTCTTTTGGGAATAACTTTCTCAAAACTTCTACCGTCTGGTATCTCCATCGGTTATGTTTTATTTTAGACTAAATAACTAATCTGGGGTGATGAAGAACAAACAAAAAGCGATTAAGAAAAGTAAGCCAGCCCGGTGGGACATCACTAAATGACTTATCTGACAAAAGATGGAACTAATGCTTTCTATTAACAGGTTGTGTAAATCTGCAATTTACCAACTGGCACAGTTCCGCTAATGAAATCCTCCAATTTTCACTATCTGTGACTGTTTATCTCCCTTAATCACCACTCTAGTCATTTTTCACTCACAGCACATGTGTAAAAGGAACATGCGTTCATGAGATGTGTGTGCTCCTGTAGCACTGCGCGATAATAATGATAGTGCAGTTTGTATGAGTGAGGGAAGTGGCTGCTTTCAACTGTACAATTTCATAAGAACAAATCTAAGTGATTTGCATGCGCCCACCTGATGCTGTTTGGTTTATAGGCTGAGAAAAAGAAAGCCCACGCACATCCTCCCCATGCGTTGATAATTTGATTTTAACATGTGTAGGAATTCTGCATCAGTGCTTTTAATTCGGACGGGGCTGGAGAATGAAGTTGACCCACGTGCTGCAAAGCTTTCTTGCTTTTTTGTCTATCTGTTTATGTCTTTATTTATTCATTTCTGTTGGACAGATAACTGGATCTGGCCTGATCATTGGCCTTTACGTTGGTGACATGATTACAGTAATTAAAATATCAGGGTACAGTCCTGTGATGGACTGGTGCAGTCTCTCAAATTATTTTCTCTGACTGGCCCCCACTGAATACCAGGATGGTTTGCAGTTTCCCAAACCTCATTTAGAAATTTCCATCTTCAATTATTTTCCAAAAGACCACAACTTTTATAAGAGACAGGCTGAAAATGTGATGCAAAAATGTGGGCATTCTGTGAAAAGCTGGACATTTAAGAGGTATCTAGATTTTTGTCTAGTATTTTTGGTATCCCACACCCACTAACTACAGTGTGTTGTATACAGAGAGACACAAAGTCATAAAATATCAGGATTTGCAGCAGAAATGAGAGCAATGTGGAAGAAAGATACCCAGACAGTTCCAACAGTAGTAGGAGCAACGGGTCTTATAAAAAAGAATCTACAGTCATATTTATATATACTACCAATACATGTAACCCCATATGAATTGCAGGAGTCGTCATGGCTGGGTACATTGAGGGTGCTGCGAAGACCACTTCTGGCTAACATCAAAGATTGAAACAATACTAACTTTTTAAACTTTAATTGTACTTTGACTTAGGAACGGGGTCTAGTCCTGTCATGATATTAGAAACCCAAAAGATTTGTTCTATCCACTTTCTAAGGAGGTAGGGGGGTTTACATGTGTGTTGTACCTCTCAACGCCCCTTTTGGTATGTACCTCACAAGACATCAACATCTAGAAAGGCCGCAGAAATACCTCACGAAGAGGATTACTGGCCTCAAACAGATGCCCTAAGCAGACCGTCTCAAAAAACTCCAGCTTTACTCCGTCGCATATCGCCTACTCAGAGGTGATCTCTGCCTAACATACAAAGCTATGTCAAACCCAGAGCTGTTGGACATGCTCCACTTAAAGAAATCCCAATCCCTCCGAGCTACACGCTCTAGGGACTTAAACCTTGTCACCACAATAAACAGAACATGCTGGAGGGATAGATTTCTGTCCCAGAGACTTCCCATACTCTGGAACAAACTACCTATCTATATCAAACAAAGCTCCTCATTACCACTCTTCAAGAAAAATTTTGATAATTGGATGGGAGATGGGAAATTCACCTCGGGGATCACTTTTGTGGCTCTGCTCAATAGGGACAGAGGAAAATAATTTTCTTGGGTGGCAAAAGCCAGGGAACCTTTTTGGCTAGGCTTATATAGGCCCTAGGGCCAATAGCCTAGTACTTACCTATGAAGATATGAACATTTTCTCCTGTTTCTTTCTGATCTATCTATAAAACCTACTGGTGTTATTCTATTTTCCCAATGCTTAATTTATTTTAACCTGAGTTGCTTAATACTTTTATGTATATAAGGCTATACATAATATTCTTTATATTACTTTCTAGATCTGCCCAAATGTCACCCTGGTGTCCCTTCACTGGGCACTATGCCTCTCACATGTTTCCATTTGCGCATACAATCTGGATCACAAATCAAATGTATTAACTTGTTCATAGGTTCATAGATTAGTACTAAGCTAACTGCCCTTGCGAGCCATTTTAAGCCTAGCCAATTATCCCTTGTGAGATTCAAACCCTGCACCTTGTATTTGAAAGGCAAAAACCTTAACCATTAGGCCACCCTCCCAAACCTTATAGTATGGCCTTATAGTATGCCTCCAAATCTGGAAGCCCCAAACCATCCTGTTTCTTTGTCAGTATTAGTTTTTTCCACTGCACACTTTCTCTTTTGTTATCCCAAAGAACTCCACAATTTCTTTTCTTCTCACATTTCCACAGCTACTTGCTCTACATCTCATTTCAACCATCTCACCAAGTCCCTTATCCTGTGACTCCACAAAAAAGGGGAAACTCTGTACCAACTCATGTGTTGGGACATAGTTTATTACTACAGTATTTGTCATTGCTTTATTTACTCTACATCCTGTTACACTATTAAAATATTTCCATTTTTCAAATATAATTTGTATGTCATATTCCAGATTGGTAGCACATTACATCATCTACAAGAAGGGCTATTTTCTGATTAGTAGTTTTCCATTTATATCCAATTATGTTTGCTTGTCTTATATCCTTAGACAAAGGTGCTAACTATAAAGCAGAGTAATGGTGAAAGTGGACAACCCTCCCAATGTTCCACTCATACGACTAAACAATTCAGACAGCTCACCACCACATTTCACCCTAGCTTGAGCTCCACTGTTTATATTAATTAATTAATGCTGTCCAAATCAGTGGAAATCTAAATGCCTCAACGAATCTCTTCATAAATTCCTAACTCACTCTGTCAAATGCTTTTTTAGCATCCAAACCTATTATATTATTGTTGTTGGGTGGTCACGGTGGTGCAGCAGTTAGCGTTGTTGCCTCACAGCAAGAGGTTCTCCGGTTCAATCCTTGGCTGGGGTGCCTTCTGTACGGAGTCTGCATGTCTTCCCTGTGGTCGTGTGGGTTTCCTCCCACATCCCAAAGACATGCTGTAGGTGGATTGGACACTCTGTGAGTGTATGCATGTGTGTGTGTCTTCTATGGAAGGTTGGGCTCCGGGCTGGCAACTCGACACCATAAATCTCCACTGCCAATTATGTGCGGACAGGTGATTTGCTGTGGCAACCCCTAAATGGGAAAAGCTGAAAGAAGAAGAAGATTATTATTATTATTATTATTATCCAATGCATCCTTTGGAATGGTAATGGCTCTGTTAATATTACCTAATGTTTACCTATCTTCATTAAATCCACACTGATCCAAGTCTACCATTCCTGGCAATATATTTGCCATTTTTTTTGCCAAAATTGTTATAATTTTGTAATCCTGATTCAGAATCAAAATAGGTCTGTATCACCCTGATTCAAGGGGATATTTCCTCCTTTAGTGTAATGACCACTTCTGCTTCTTTCCAAGTCAAAGGTACATCACCAGCAAGAAAAATATTGTTAAAAGGTACTAGACAGACTTTTATTTTCTGATCCTTCCTTTTTGCACCCTTCTGTTGAATCCCATCATTACCAGGGTTTTTCCCATGTATTCTGATTTCTCATTGTTTCTGTAATGTCTGTTTTCTTTATTTTTTATGCTAATACTCTTCTGTCTACTTCTATTTACCAAGGAAGTTGTAACAGTCTGAAATGTGTTATCACTTCCTGTATTTTACTCTCAACATCTATATTTTGCTTATATGCTGTATGATAATTCACCACTACATTCATACTTTATCCTGGGCTCACTTCTACTTTGCCAGTTTCATTATTCCTGATTTAATCATTATCCTTTCAACATCCTCAAACAATGAGCCACCAATATTTTCTAAATACTCTGGCACATCCTCCTTTCTTTCAATTGCTTTTCAACATGTTGTGCTCCACTTATATATTTTTTCTTTTGTAAAGCCCTCTAGATACTCACTGTGGCTGTTATTCCATATTACATTTTTTCACTATAACCACATTTCCTAGCTTCAGTTTATAACTATATCAGTTCTTTGCAACAGTTTTACTGCTTAGCTTCAAATTTTGTAACATTTCAGTTAAAGTTTGATTTACAATTAAACAACTTCCTCTTCACAAGGAAACATGGAAAATGCCAATGTGTATTACAATATAGTTTTACTTGCTTATAAAATTAAATGTGTACAGATGCAAGGTATGACACTAACACTGGGTTGGTTTGCAGTGGTTAAACCATGTTGCAGTACTTTTTCCAATATATAACGTCTATCGACTCTTGCCTAGGCAGCACATTTAGCTGAAAAATCTGTATATTTCACATATTTCTACCTTAATTTCATTATGCCAATGAGCCTAAACGCATGTATATATTTCTCTAGTTATTTAGCCTAAGCTGATATTTAATGATATTTTGGCCTTCTGCACACATCTTCCTTATTTCCTATAATATTCCAGTCTCCTGCTAGTATCTATATCTTTGATAAAAGGCTATACCTTCTCATATAATGTTCTTTATATGCTGTTTCACTACTTTTGCTGGAACATATAGTGCAGCCAGTAATGCTTACACCCTGCCAACAACTTCTCACCACTATAAAACTTCCTTGCCTGTCCTTCATTTGTTCCTCAGTCTTTATTTGCATACCCTTTTTAATTAAGATTCCTTTCTTTACTCTCTTCCTTTTCAGCAAAGAAACTCTCCTCAACACTTTTCTTTACAAACTGTTTAGTAGTTAGCTGGTATTTACGAGGCAAGCAGTCTAGAAGACCATTACTTAAGCAGCTTAGTGCAGATCGTTAAATGTCTAGGGTTGCCACCTTTTCAAATGCCCAAAAGTGGGACACTTTTGGTACAAATGTCAGATTTTGCAGGCCGAAACATACCCACGGCCAGTACAAAGGACAAAACTTCACTTTTTTTGCCTAAATAAAAGCTTATTCTTGTAGCATTTTAGTTGCTTATTCTGTTTCTTATAACATTTAGGTGTTTCAGATACAGAATAATTGTTTTATGCAACTATTACATAAAATATAGGAAATAATTTTGTCATAAAATCACAGGACATTTGTCATTTTTACAATTTTTTTGCAGGATGCAACTGCCCAAAGAGGGACTGTCCCTCGCAATGTGGGACAGGTGGTAACTCTATAAAGGTCCTAAAGCACTGTCTAGTTAAGACACTTGCTCAGGACCACACAGTAAGCAAACGAAAGCTGATGGAATTAAACCTGGTACCACAGGAAGTAGATCATTAACAGATCATAACCTTAGTCTTCTATGCATACTGCTAGACTAAGTAAAGTCGTATGCCATTTGCTCTGACATCTGGAGTTATTACCAACCACTATTTATATGAAGCTAAGGGTACTTACACAACTACCTTTTGTCCCACATTTTCTTGTCACACCTTCCTGAATTCCTTCTGTGCCTTTTGTATTAGAAAAGATTTTGTATTAGAAAAGATGCATCTTTATTCCTTTATTATACAGTAATTCTAATTATACAATGACTGGCCATTAACATTCTAAAATGAGCACGCTGATTGGCCAGCCCAACCAGCATGCTTGTTGTAAATCCGAGAATATACCAACGGAAAAAGGTGTAGTCGCCCGGACTTTTTTCCGTTGGTATATTCTTTAATTTTAACTTTTTTTTCAACAAAAATAAAAACAAAATTTGCAGTCTGGACTCGGACATACGAGAGAGACACCATGCAGAAAACACAAGGGAAATCAGGTACGTTGATTAAAACTAAAGACACGTACCTGATTTCCCTTGCATTTCCTCCATTCTCTCTCTCCTACTAAACCTCCTGAAGCTTTTTTTTTTAATTAAAAAAAAAAGAAAGGAAAAGTGGAGCAACGGAGATCTTCTTTTCTCCGTTGCTTACTTTCCCCGAGCACTGATGTACTGAGTATGTGTGGGAACGCAAATCCCTTATGCATGTGCAGTACATCAACACAAGGAAGCAGTATACCACCAGCCTTGGAAGAAAAGTAATGCACTGTTATACAAAGACATTATTTAAGAAAAGTAAGTATTTTTTTTTTTAAATAATGTCATTGTATAATAGCAATAACCGACTCCGTGGTTGTGGTATATTGAAATTTACCCACGGTTGGCTTTATTTAATCACTCGGGCTTCGCCCTCGTGATTAAACCATGCCAGCCGTGGGTAAATCTTCAATATACCACACCGACGTCGTCGGTTACTGCTATAACAACAATTGCATTATAAACAATTTGTATACATGTTACATAATATCAAACCAAGTATCCAAACATATAGTTGCTGTTATAGTTTTCACATAATACTACTCCCTTTTAACTTGCCTGAAATATACTATTTCAGTTGGAATATGCTATTATATTATATAGTAAATTATATACCTTATACTGATTAATCTTACTAGGCCTTTTACCTATTGTACAACTATATATGCTTTTCTGTATAACCATTCACTGCATTTTTGTTTTAAATATCCCCCATGTTCTAGAATAGTTACTAAAATGTGAGATATCTCAGATGCGTTGCATTAATAACCCTGTCTAAATGCTTAAAACCTTAGTTATCTGTGATATAAGTGTGTTTCTGTAATATTATTACTTGTGCGATCTCTTGTTTTCTTACCAACAAGTTTATGTACATTTCAATCCAATAATTCAAAGTGTGCTACAGTAAAGATTATTTTTATAATTTCTACTTAACATTCTTTATCGGTCTGTTATAAATTGGATCATCATAGTCTGTTTTTATCACTTTTATCCACCTTTATATATACTTCTGCAGTATTGTCTCAAACCTGATCACTTTTTAAAACACACAAACCTCTCTGTCCCCAGAAAATAAACATATTGTTGCAAAACCACAGGCCTGATACTCTATGCAAACAGCTATGTAAAGCTTGTTCCAGTGCTTCTGTCATTCATGCTATATTGGCAAGAATAACAGAGATTATTAAATCACTGATGTGTTTATTTCTTGCTAGCCCACAGCTATCCCTCTATCCCCATGCTGCTAGTCAGTTAACATTTCAGATGCAGCAGCTGAAAAGATCAAGCTTTGTTATACAGACACAGCAACTCCACCCTCCTGCAAACCAGCTATGTTTTTCAAGGAAAGTAAATTATCTTCCATGAGCACAACAGTCATGCCAGTCTGGACAAAATAACAAGCAAATAAAATATAGTAGCTATTTCTTCACCTGTACTTACAGAGTTCAATAATTCTACAATACCTTCCAGTGTATACTTATTCATTTTCATTATACCAAACAACCATCTTCATTCAACAAATTTCCTGCAGTCAGTATTTCTGGTGCAGTAGTTTTGTGAATCTTGCTATCTAGCTTTTTTTCAGTCAACATACTTATCACATTAATTTTGCATGCATGTCCAGTCCTAGCAATGCATTACCAGGACTAATCTTCTATAATATCATCTATTTGCTATCAATCACATATTACATTAATTTTCTTCCTCATTCATCAATCATTTACCCCCATTTCCAAACTGTCATAGTACCTCTATTACAAACAAAAGCAGCATAAAAATCAGTTTGTAATTTAGAACCAGGCAGCATGAGTATAGCTCCCCATTCAGTTAAACATGCATTTACATTAAATGTTGAAATAATACTTATCAATTTTGTAGTAATCAAATTATTTGCTCTATAGTACCTACCGATTTCAATGATTTTAATGCGTCATTTAGAATGTAATTCACATTGTAAGGCTATCATATCCTTTGCCACATAAAACGTTATTTTTTTTAACAGTGTCCTCATTCAATGTTTCAAGTGCATTGTTTTATGGAGTATTCCACTATTTTTGGAAAGTATTTCATCTCCGTTGCTTTATCTATCACTTTCTATTTGGAAAACAGGAAAGTGCTTTGCAAGAAATCTTAAATTTATTACCAGACATGTAAACAACTTCAATCAGCAGCTATTACAACATGGGTTTACACATATAAATAAATATATATATACATATATACATACACACACAAGTACACTGCCCCAGTTTATACTTTGTACACAATCTTAATGACAAAGTAAATTTCAAACCACACTGAAAACTATTCTTCAAATACAACAGTAGTGCTGTGCAGGTCTGTCAAACAATGTATAAAACAATAATCAGCAAAGTATACAGCTAATTTATAAAACCATTTAAATTAAAATAACAAACAAAGCCTTCTGTCCAGAAGGCCTTCCTGAATACACAAATAATCTCAGTCTACAGTACCTAAGGCTCAAGAATACAGGGCTGAATGTTGCTTTCTAAACCAAAGAAATAAAATGCTGCTTCAGCAGAACCCATTTTATCTTCAGATTCAACTATATTCCATACTAAAAATCAAAGCTAAAAGCCTCCAAAATCCATGTGCTCTAGAACACACCAAAAGTACTATAATTATCCTTTCAGCACTACTTATTGTCCCCATATGACAGGTCTCAGGACCCTTTACATCTCAGTGTTATTAATTTGAATGCATTTAGAGGTGACCACTTTTACAGGAAAAAAATAAAATTATAAGAAAAAAAAAGAGAGTACAGAAGATAATTCTATCATTGAGAGGAATACTTCAAACAGAAAAAAGTCACTGTTTCTTTAAAACAATTAACTACACCTTTAATTCTGAGGTCAGAAACTGTGTTTCTGTTATGGCTTGCACTGTACAGGAAAAACATGAATCACAGTGGCTTTTTAAAGGTTATATAACTTGAAAGTTTTGATTAGATTATGTGTTCAAGCCTTTTCTAAGGTCCGTGACTGATCTTTTCTGCATTCATATTGCATTATACTATTTTTTTTTAAAATGCATTATGGGATATTAGGCGATTACAAGGCTATCAACACGGAGGTCATTTTAAGCCTAGTCGTTTCAACCCAATGTAATACCATAGAAGTACCAGTTAGTACCCAAGATTGCATTTAGTGATGACTACCCATGTCCAGGAAGATTGTGGGCACTATCCTCAGTAAGATCTCAGGTTGCCCCATCCACTTGTCCAGGTTCCTCTTGAATAGTATCATAGAAGTGCTCTCTCTCACATGAATTGTTAGCCTGTTCCAAAGATGTGGCAGTCATTGGGAGATAAAGCTGTCCCTCCAGCATGTCCTATTTAAGTCGCAGGCCATATTTAAGTCTCTGGAATGAGTAGCCCTAGACCCATTTGATTTACAGATATGCAGTAAGTTCACTAGGTTTGGGTCTTGACCAGGCATAACTCTCCCCTAAGAAGTCTATATGATAAGGAGTATAATGACAGGGACTTTAGTCGGTCTGGTAAGGCACATGCTGGAGGCTCCCAATCTTCTTTGTTACAAACCTCTGAGGTCTCTCTAATTGCTGGAGTTGCTTAGTAGGGTACATACCGAATGCGATGTTATACTCAATTATGGGCCAGATAAGTGCAGAGTATAGGGGGATTATAACTTCTTTTGCTCAAAAGGCGATGCCTTTACTAATCAAATGAGTACGTGAAAAGCTTTCCTTCCAATGGTAGACATGTGGCGGTCGAGGTTAAAGTTGCCATCAACCTGTGATCTCAGGTCTCTTACCACTTCATAGGTACTTAGGGTATTGTTGTTGATTTGATAGTTTGAAGGGACATAGTTGGTGCTGAAGGGAATGATGACACGTCTCTGCAGTCAGTTTGAGACCGTGACTAATGCACAAGTCGTTTGTCTTGTGAGACCCTCCTGGAGTATATGTATGACATCTGATTACAACAATTTAGTAGAATAAATCAAATTTATATTAGCGCTTATGAAAGGAAGCTTCAAAATACTAAACTAAATAAATTGAACAGAGACAAACTCGACTTTAAAAATAATAATGTATTCTCATGGCCAAGGGACTCTATAAATAGAACCACCATTCAGAATCCTGCCACTACGAATGCAGAGAGTAGTAGGACACTAAACATTGGAACACAGCCTTCCACTTCCGGTTTTTGCGCTAATAATTTGAATGCAAATATGGCAGCTACAGCTACACATATAAAGGAAAGTGTTAGCACTAGTACTTCTGCCCCCAAGATTGCATCGTTTGTTCCAGCTGTCCATGGAGACACATCTACATCAAATGCAGAAAAGAAACAGCAGAACGAAGAGCAAAGAAACGCTAACAACGCAGGTAAGAGTCCTATAAACAGTGTACAAGTTAACGCTAAAGATACTAGCATTTTTTTAGACAATCCGAAAGTGGGAGAGTTTACTCTGAAGACCGCTCTTCCATTCAGAGGTCGGGTCAAAAGCAACCCAACCATGGTGAATACAACAAGGGAACACCATGTGGACAGAACTGTGCATTTTTCGAAAAAAGGAGAATGTGAATAACCTTATTGTGAACATTTCCTCCTTTCCACTAACCAATGAACAGTGTGACTTATTGAACAAAGGTCTATCCTTTATCCCTGCCAGAAAGGCAGATTTAACAGAAATGATAACAGATCTAAAATTACTAGGTAGAAATTTAAGTTTAAAGTGTATTTTTCCTAACAATAATGATGTAAACATTAATGTATATAAAAAACCTAGTACCTATATACCTCCTACTCCTCCAGGTATACAAAGATTTGTGGACATTTGTGAGCATGCTTTTAAAGAAATGCATACCACTGATTTTAATGGTTGCACCTTCTATAACCTCACTGCACCAGAATACAGGGCTTTGAATGAACTACAGAATTTGAATTCCCTTGTTATAAAGCAGGCTGACAAAGGTGGTAAAATTGTTTTAATGGATAAAGATCTGTATATTAGTCAGATGAATGCCTTGATATTAGATGACCGTATCTACCAGATATTGACTAAAGCAGCTGTAACTGCCATTATTGACAAGGTGTCTGTTTTAGTATTTGATCTATTGATTACGGGATTAAATGATAAACCCTTGTTTAATTATTTTTTGGTACAGAAACCTTTAATTCCTAGAATATATGGCCTACCCAAGATCCACAAACACATCACTGCCCCTCCTATGCGTCCCATTGTATCAGGAGCAGGTTGGTGTACTGAGCCCTTGTCGATTTATGTAGAGGGTATCTTACATGAGTTCTTAAACAGCTGTCATACTATTCTTAGAGATACAAACATGTTTTTACAGCGTCTACATGATAGAATGGAAACTATTAATGATGATGAAGCATTTGTATTCCTTACTATGGACATTGAATCCCTTTTTACGAGCATTCCGAATGCATGGGGAATTGATAAAGTAAGAGAGTTCCTTAACACAGATAGGAAGCTTACACCAAATAAGATTTTGTTAGTCTGCAGGCTATTAGAGATTATACTTGAAAATAATGTTGTTACTTTCCAAGATGAGTTCTTTCTACAGATGAATGGCGTAGCAATGGGCACGTCATGTGCCAACAGCTACGCCAATCTATCATTAATAAGATGGGAAGAAGAGTATGTTTTATCGATCTGGAATCCCTATTATGATTGTATCCTTTGGTATGTACGTTTCGTGGATGATGTTTTTATTTTATGGAGAGGACATGGTTCCAATATCAGTAATTTTGTAGATTATTTACACAGTACAACAGATTTTTTGAAATTTTCCTTTACTTCTTCTGACACCTCCATTGACTTTCTAGATGTAAGTGTAACTAAAACTAATTTAAAACAGCTGAAAACTAGTATCTACTACAAACCTACCAGGACCAATGCCTGTCTTCATAAATCTAGCATGCACCCGAGACACATTTCTAGAAATGTTCTCAAAGGACAAGTTTTTAGAACTTTACGCCTACATAACAATGATGAAGAGGCTGCAGGGGCACTGGATAAATTACACAGTGAATTTGAGCAAAGAGGCTACTCAAGTTCAGAAATCACGAATGTGATAACAGAGACATGGAAAGTTAGATCAACAAGATGTAAGCCTTACATGAGCTCTCAAACTGATATGAGAACATCTGGCAATAGAGACATTGATAGGAATAAGTTTAGAGTAGTTTTTCGATTTGCAAGTGATATCAATAAGTATACAGATATCATTAAGAAGAACTGGCACTTACTACAGGAAATACCAGACCTTGTCCCCATGATCGGTGACACACCAAGTTTTAGTTTTAAGAACAACGTGTCATTGAAGCAACATCTTTGTAATACAGAACACCAACCCCATAGAAAAAATCTCTCCAACAGACAAGGCACTTTTCCATGCAGGAATTGTGCAGCCTGTCAGTACATTTATATTAAAAATGAGTATATTCATCCGATGAAACATTTTAGGTTATATACTAAGAAATACTATGATTGTAAGAGTACAGATGTTATTTATTTCAGTTTTTGTCAAGCATGTCATGCCTATTACGTAGGAAAAACAAACAGAACTTTTAAAGAAAGAATATTAGAACATGCAAGGGATATACGAAATTTGAAACAATCTAATGCCCTAGCAAATCATATTTTAAATGCAAACAGTACTCACTGCTTCAAATGTTTGGTTTTACAACAAGTATTAAGGACAAATAGAGGTGGGGACATAGAAAATTATACGGAAGAGTTAGAACAGAAATGGATTATCAAGCTGAATGCAGATAGATATCCGGGCTTGAATGGCTGTACTTCACTAGTCCCTTGCCTTAAAGCAAGATGTCTTAAACATTAATTTCTAGGTTTTAATGTGGTACTATGGTTAATCAAGCTTTTGTATTCACTTATATATATATTTAAGATTTTATATAGGACATTTTTATATTATATATATTTTTTATACTTTTACATATATTATGGTCAATAATGATGGTTTTTATAGAGAGACATGTACTTTAAGGTTGGTTTTAAATACACAGTTTGCATAAGCTTGTACTAATAGTTTTTATTGTTAAATTATTTGACTGTATTGCTTTAAACAGTTGAAACCACACTGATTGCTTAAGTATTTAACCAAGCATGGTCTGCATTAACATTGTCTGATGAAGCAACACTGAGTTGTGAAAGCGCTCACCTACTGTTCTTTTCTAAATAAAGTTACTGTGGATAGTTTCAGTGTGTAACTTTGGTGCCTCATTCTATTCAAATTTATAACCGGTTTATTTCAAGAGAGAGGGTATCCATTGGACATGATGCATGATGTGGGACAATATGCTATACAAGAATGGGGGAAAAAAATTCAAACCACTACTAGGATCTGGTACTGTCAATAATCAGGCACAAAAACTTATTAAGTCTAAGAACATCAATGATAATGAGACAGTCCAACATCAGAGATCCTTTATCATACAGTACAGTCCAGCAGCTAGTAAAGTGATCAATATGATAAACAAATATTGGTATTTCATGTCTGGAGATTCCAATTTGGTAGACATCACGGGTATTAAACCAGGGATAGTATTCAAAATGGGACGAAATATAAAAAGGTTCTTGGAGCAACACTCTGTAGGTGTGAATGATAGAATTAAGGGAACTACACACACTACCAAATGTGGAACATGCAATCAATGTGGGTATATATTGGAAAAAGAATATTTGACTATTCATAACGGATTCAGGCCAACAGTTAAATTTATAAAAGGAAATTGCAATACAAAAATGGTTGTTTATTTGGCGAAGTGCAGTATATGTGCAAGTTATTATGTGGGTAAGATGGAGAGATGTTTCAAGAAACGTATATATGATCATATGTACAATATTAGGAGGAAGGACCCTACAAACACCTTATACAGACATGTTGAAAAGATGGGAAATGCACATGAATTTAAATTTGCTATTTTAGATATCATCAAAATGGACCCTAGAGGGGGCGATTACAAGACATTATTGAGTTATAAGGAAGTCTGGTGGCAGCTGTATTTGGATGCAGCAACACCTCCCGGTCTTAATGACCATATTTCTTGTAAGCCCATATTGGAGATGAATTAATATGGTGGATATGTTTTAGGAAAATTCATATTATATATTATCATATATTCATATTACATACTTATCCATATATATTATTAATATTTCACACATAATGGAGGTACATTTGATAACCGTTTATTGGGTCAAAGTGTATACAGTTTGTTTTTCAGTTTTTTGTGGAATAAACATCATTTTTACAAATGCAGAGGTGGTTGGACACGTAATTGGTGATTCTGTGGCAACTAATTTGCCTCCTGGAGTATACTGACATCATTTGGGGATTCAAAGATTGCACCTAGTTTGCAGTCATTTGAAAACTTGGTCAGCCATAACCCTTTAGTTTTGATCTGAACTTCTGAGAAGTATATACCAAACAGGGGGTCCCAGCACTGATCTCTGTGGCATCTCACTGGTAACAGGCCTGCTGGTTGATGTGAAGTCACCTACTTTGATAGTGTGTGCCCGGTTTGTGAGCCAGTTGGTAACCCATCTTACAATGAAGGTGTTTACATTCAGTTTTCTAAGTTTATCAGTAATGCCTGAATGTGGGACTGTGTCAAACGACTTTGCCAGGTGGAGGTATGCTTTGTGTACAGATATGCCCTCATCAATGGCTCTGGTTACATTTTCAAAGAAATCCACCAGATTTAACAGGCAGGATCTGCTCTTCACAAAGCCGAATTGCGTAGGATACAGGGTTTGGATGTCTTTATTTATGAGGTCCACAGTAATACGATTCATGGTCTTACAGATGAGGCTGGTCAGGCTTATGGGTCTGTAATTCCCTGGGTCTATTGCTAGGCCACCTTTGTGGAGAGGAATAACTGTAGCTGTTCTCCATTCCACAGGAACAAAGCCTGTGGTTAGACTATGAGTGAAAAGGGTACTCAGTGGGGATGTCAGTTCATATTTTAGCCTGTTTAGAAGACAGCCTGACATCATCTGACACAATAGAGGCTGTGTTCTTTGCCTTGGACAGGGTTATCAGGACCTGTTCTTCAGATATGTAAGGTGGGTGGAAAGTTTTGGGGGAGCGTTAGCTGCAAGTTAGGAGGGGATAAGGGAGTTAAATTTTCACCAAACCTATCTGCTAGCAGGTTCTCTACATCGGTGGGGTCAGTGTGTGTGATGCCATTGGCCACCAGTTGTGCACATGCTTGGGTCCTATCCCTTAAGTTACATACATAACTGTAAAAGGCCTTATAGTTATCCTTGGCAGTACTTGCTAGGCTTCTCTCAATGGATCTCTTGGAAGATTTAACAAATTGTCTTATTTGCCTGTTAAGGATGAGGAGGGTGTTTTTCCATTGTTGGGTCTTATAAACAATAAGAACACCATACAAAATAATATCCAAATAAAGTGACTATAGAAAACATGATCACCACTACCACAAATAATTTCAGAACTATATTCATGTAAAAAAAAATAACAAGCTGGTTTAACAATTTATTTTTCCAATATACCATGTTCATTTGCAAAAGTTAACACAATACACTTGCAATGAAAGGTGCAATTTGAATAAAAGAGCAGAAAAAATAACAGATGACATGCTGTGCCATATACTAGACTACTGTAGGCAATTCTTGTTTTTATAGGTTCACTGGTATTTACTAGGCTAACAACCACCAGGGCCTTTATAAGCCTAGCCATGCAATCCAACCCAATTGTGTCCCTATGTATCATGGGCATTTATTAGAAGGAGGTATGTTAGTTAGGAAGTTTCTAGAGGTTATGTGTGGGGTATGTTACTTTGGTCATTACTGAGGTTAAGTGGGGGAATGCTAGGGTGGGCAATACTGTCTTCCTCTATCAGAGACATGGAGCCAGATCTGAGGTGTGAATTTCTGACTTCCATCCACTAGTCAAGGATGAGACACATCTGTCTCACCAACATGTAACATGCCTTAATTATGTCAAAAGCAAAATTTCAATCTTTAGAACTAGTGGTTCTGTTGCTGTTCATTTTACGAATGTGCAAAAAGTCCATCAGAGCTGGATCTGAGGATACCTTGCATGCCTGGCATATATATAGGTAAATGCTAGGCTAGCTGCCCTTATGGGCCATTTAAGCTTATCCAATTTCCATTCAAAGGTAAGAATCAAACACTGCACCTTGTGCCTGTGAAGAAAAATCTTAATTATGCCAACCTCCACCATGACTTTTTATTTATTTATTTATTGTTTGTTAACTGGGTTAGTCCAGCTGGGCTTGTGGCTCTTTTTCAGTGAAGACCTGAGGAGAAACTCTCCAGTACATAGTATAAAATACAAAAGTTTATAACATTATAAAATACAGAAAGTCACCACATTACAACAGACAAGATGAGTTACATATCACAATTTGTACAGAAATCACAGTTTTACAATAATATATATACTGCATTACATTTAAGATGTCAGTTTGAGAGTATGTGTAAGATAAGTCAGAGGCTTGCATGCAAAGAATTTTTAAGAAAGATGTACAGAGAAAAACCTTTGACAATTTGTTAATTTTGGCAAAGAAAAGTTGAGATAGGTGAGGAGTTAGTGGTGGGGGCGTTTCAGGTGGGAACATGTGAAGGACATTCCCATTTGGAGGACAGATGGGAGAAAAGCATGGATTTAAAGTTGTTATGGTTTGGTATGTTACGTAGTGGGGGGGGTAGAGAGTTCCACAGTTTGGCTATGGTGTGGGATAGTAATAGTTGGCCAGGTGGGTGTAAGGGTTTGTGTGCTTGTAGGAGGTTTTGGCCTTTGTATCTCGGGGAGCGGCTAGGTGTGTAGGGTATTAGAGATTTGGCAAGAGAAGGGCATTCTGTTGGTTTGAAGATGAGTTTGTGTGCTGTTGTAACTTGTAGGTATGTTAGGTGGTTGGGGAGTGCTAGCCAGTCGAGGGTGTGCAGAGTGTGGCAGTCACTGGAAGTGTTCTTAGAATTGGTTGCAAATTTGCAGATTTTGTAGTAACGAGCTTCGAGTTCAGAAAGAAGACCAAGTTGTAGGTTGGAGAATAGGGGAGCACCATACAAGAGAGAGAGGAGAAGGAAGGTAGATGCAAGGGTTTGTCGGGAGGAGGGAGTGAGGCAGCAGTTGTGTCTGTAGAGGAGACCGGTTTTCTGGCGAGGTTTTTTGATTGCGGAGAGGATGTGGGAGTTGAATTTTAGGTTTCCATCAATGGTAATGCCAAGTAGCTTGGTATTGATAATGATTTCTAGAGGGGTGTTATTGTGGCTTTTGATGGAAAATAGGTCTCTGCTGAATTGGGAGGTTTTGGTAGGGGTGAAAATCATTAGTTTTGTTTTGTTAGCATTTAGGGCTAGGTGATTGGATTGCATCCATGATTCTGTTTTGGAGAAGGCCATTTGGGTTTTGAGTAGAAGTTTGGAGGGGCAGAAGGCTGAGCAGATGATGGTGGAGTCAGCATATTGGATAACTGAAGCATTAGGGATAGAGTGGTGGAAGTTATTGATGAATATGTTAAAGAGGAGTGGGCTCAGTACTGATCCTTGTGGAACTCCTGTTGGTGTAGGTAAGAAAGGAGAGGTTGACTCTTTCCATTGCACAGCCTGTTGCCGCATGGAAAGGTAGCTGGAGAACCAGACTAAGGTTGAGGGAGAGAAGTGCAAGTGTGAGAGCTGGGACAGGAGTAGGGAGTGAGAGATGGTATTGAATGCCTTTGAGAGGTCTAGAAATAGTGAAGATACATATTTGCTGCTGTCATGTGCTAGGCTGACTGTCTCAAGATAGGAAAGGAGGGCTGTCATGGTGCTATGGCCGGGGCGGAAGCTGTGTTGGGTGGGAAAGAGGAGGTTGTGCTGGGTTAGGTATGGCATGAGTTGGGAGTGGATGTTTTTTTCTAGAATTTTAGAGAGAGGAGAGAGTATAGCTATGGGCCTGAAGCTGGTAGTGTCTGTGTTCTTACCACCTTTGTGGAGAGGGATTATGAATGCATGTCACCAGATGGTTGGTACATAGGATTCTTGTATAGATCTATTTATAAGAATAGATATGGGACAGGCTACTGATTCAGCGGATAGTTTAAGGAAATTTGCTGGAAGGTTGTCTGGGGCATTGTGGCATGGTTTTAGCTTTAGGAGTAGTCTTTTTATAGTATTAGTGGAAACAGGTTTAAGGGAGAAGAGGAGAGTGAGAGGGGGTGTTAGGGGGGCAGGGTGAGGGGGTTGTGTTGGTGGGGGTGGAGAATAATTTAGCTATGCAATCTATAAAGAATGTGTTGAATTTTGTGGCTGTTTCAAGGCTTGTGAGTTTAGGATCAGGGCATGGGTTGGCTTTATTACCAGGGTTGAGTATTGAGGAGTTGGAGGTCCAGAATTTCTTTGGGTTAGTTGAGTGCCTGGATTGCAGATTGCAGTAGTAGGTTTTGCGATCTTTTGGCTTGATTACATAGATGTTTAAATTATTGGAGGGTGCTGGGGTTTTTCTGTTTTTGGTACTGTTTCCACTTTTTATCTCGTTGATTCATTATCTGTTTAGTTTATTGGGATAGCCAGGGGCAGGGATTAGTTCTGATGCGTTTGGATTGGAAGGGGCTAGTTTATCTAGTAGAGTAAGGAAAGTATGGTTAAAATATGAGACAGCATTATCTAGTGGAAGGCTTCTTAGGGGATACCAGTCAGTAATCTTAAGGCATTCTGAGAAGATTTCGGGGCTGAAGGAGGCTAGGTTGCAGAATTGCTTGAATTGGTGTTGTTTTTCTATGTGAGAGGGTAGGTGGTCTATGAAGGCTGGTAGGTGGTCACTTAGTGGGTCTGGTATTATACCGGCATTAGTGGTATGGTTGGGGTGGGTTGTTAATATCTAATCTATGATGGTGCCGAAGATACCATCTTTATTGGGCCTGGTTGGGAGGTTTATAAGTTGGGTGAAATTGTAAAGGTTAATTGAGTGAGTTGGGGTTTCTGAAATGAAGGCGGCCCAGTTAATATTCATATCACCTAGGATGTAGGTTTCATTTTTGATGTTGGAGCTAAACTAAGAGAGGATATCTACTAGTGTTTTGGTATTGTCTCCAGGTGGGATGTAGATGGAGCAGATGCAAATGGATTTGTAGTTGTTGAGTTTTAAAAAGCCTGCAGTCATTTCAGCATTGGCAGAGGTTGGGATTGGGTTGGTGAATGGAGTAAAAGTGAGAGTGGAGGGGTAGATAATAGCTACTCCACCTCCTTTTCTATAAGGTTTATCATTACGTATATGGTAGCTGGGGGGAGGATTTCGTTGTCTTTAATGGAGGGTTTAAGACAGGTCTCAAGAGACTGCGTTTATATCAGGCTGGTTATGAGAGAGCCAGGTGTGTAAGTTGGGAATTTTATTATGGAGGCTTTGCGCATTTAGGGTGGTGAGGTGGATAGACTTGTGTTTGTGTGGTTTGGAAGTTGGGTTTGGGTGGGTAATGCTGGGGTTTGGACCTGGGTTAGGTTGGATGTCACCTGAGAGTGAGATATGGGAGAGGAGCTGCTTGAGGAGGTGTAGTGGGGATAGTGAAGTATGCTTTTGCTGGGGGAGGGTTTTCTTTGAGAAAGCACTTAGGATACGGTGTGGTGAGGGTGGGGTGAGGAGTATAGTGTGTTTGAACAGATGGGATGGGCTGGAGGAATAGAGTTCTGGGGAGATCTGTGAATATGTGTGGGAGTTATTTGGGAGGTTTAAGGTGGTGGTATGTGTGGTTTGAGGTAGGTGTGTATTGGTGGGGAGGTTAAGTTGGGTAACATAGGTTATGGATAATAGCAGGGTAGCTAGTAGTAATATTTATGGGGGGAAGGTAGGCATTGTATGTGTGTGTGAGAAGTGGTGTGTATATGGAAGTGGGAGGGGCTTGGTATAGAGTGTATGCGATTGGGTTAGGTGTTTGTGGAGTGTGGTGCAAGGAAGTAGAAATGTAGATGTACTGAGGGTGGGTGGGATTAGGGGGCAGGGTAGGGGAGCAGAGTGAGCCCGCAGGGTGAATGGAGCGGGATAGAGCTAATTTCCAAAATGAAGACAATCAGTGAAGCTGTTAATTGGGAAGCTGTGGTAGTAAGTACAGAGAAGGTTGGTTCTATCTTGCCTTGCTAGGTTGTATTTGAGTTTGTGCCTTGTACTATGCTGCCATCTGGTGGCTTAAAAGGGGAATGGCAGTTAATTTAATTAAATGTTTGAACATAGAATCGGTGACAAAAAAATACCCTCGGGGCAGGTCCACGAGTGTGCAAGCCACTACAGTCAAGAAACATATAGCAATAAAGAGCAGCTGGAAAAACAATAGGCTAGCACCTACACTGTGTGAAAAATTGGGAAGCTCTTCCTTGTTTGACTGGCAATAGGGTTTCAGGGAATCCAGGAGAAAGAAGAAGCAGTCCAAAGGAGTGCAGCTGTTAGATGGAAAGTAGTTAAGGATGGTAGTCTGAGCTGCAAAAGAAAGTAGAGAAATAAAAAAAAACTGAAAAGGAACAAAAATAAGTAGTGACTAATCAGGATGCTTATACAGAAGAAGAGAGTAGGAGAATGATGCAGTTGGACAGAGGGGTCACAGAGGGATACAGAACTGTAAAAGAAGAAAGAGAAATAAGCCAGGATAGTCGGAGTGTGAAATTGAGAAACCAGAGGAGGGACAGTATAGTTGGGACTAGAGAAGGTGCTTATACAAGAGGGACACACAGACACACAGGTTCGGAGAAAAGTTGGAGAGAGTAGCACGTAAGTAAAGTAAAGCAAAGCCGGAGACAAAAGGAAGAGCAAACTGTGCTATAACACCATGACAAATAACATTAATTCACCATGCATCATAACACATTTTCAAGCAATAACACTGCACCTAAGAAAAAAACAAACATTTGTCCTGACTAACATAAAAGAAACAGCTACAGCAAGATTACATGACCTTCAAGATACAGCAACATATAGTAAACTGCAACTAGTCACTTTTAACAGTTGCATATCGCTTAGGCAATACTCAAGCTATATTAGCATCTAGGAGTGGAAGTTAACCAGAGAAATTACTTAGATGATGCCACAGAATGCTTTACAATAAATGTGTTTCAGTTAAATAGCGTCTGTAATATTGACAGTGGTAACAACAGAAACATGCATTAGCTCATACAGTCTGTAGTTGCTGCAGATATGTAAAACCAGGCAAATATACTGATAAATGCATATAATATGCCAAACATACACAAGATAAACTTACTGGCAAGCACACTACAGAGAGGACCAGGAGAAATGTCTTGCGAACAAAATGGGCTTTAAAAATGGCACTGCGTGTGCGGGCTATTAGTTACAGGTTTCTGTTGGGTAAAAAGGGGGAAGGGTGCAGCACGTGTGCTGGGAGGAGGGGGTGATTTGCCTTCCCTCAGGATTGTGTCCCACCCAGCTGACAGAGGCAAGAGTGCCGAAAAAAAAAAAAAACATCATTCAAGGTACGGCACTAAGATAGTTGATGGCAGGTAAGTTGACTATGTTACTCAGAAAACAGTTGCAAAGATGAAACAAATTGTCAGGGGCATCTTTACACTGTTAATAGAAGTTACAAGTAAGAGCACCACACTTAATTGAGAAGCAATGGTAGTAAGTACAGAGAAGGTTGGTTCTATCATGCCTTGCTAGGTTTTACTTGAGTTTTACTCTACACATTAAATTCCTTGTACTATGCTGCCATCTGGTGTCTTAATAGGGGAATGGCAGTCAATTTAATTAAATGTTTTAGCACTAGAGTGGTGCTTAGGTAGGTAAAAATTTAAGTGCATGTAAATATTTAGCAGACAGATTAATAACATTTAACCAAGCTACAGATTTAAAGCTTAGCCAGTTTGAGAGAGACACTGAGTACAGAAAAACAGGTGATTATGATGAGCACATATTTACTATAACCATGAGAAAATTGAATGTGAAGAACTGATAACTGCCATGGTATAGATTTCATTTTGGAAATGCTTTTTTTTACCTTGGCTATTAAAACAGTCTACAATTTTCTAGGATATGCATAGTGTCGAAGACATGACATTGTCTGCATTGTCTGAATCACAATATATAAAACTTTTTGAAAATGAAGGAAAATATTGTGCTTTTTTTAGCCGGGTAATGTATGCATTGTTTAAAAATCACAAACTGAGTGAAATATGTTTTTTAAAAGAAGTATATTCCAGAGCATATTTTATACAGTCTTTAACACAGAGATCTTCTGAAAAGGCAGGGACAAGAGTTGACCGTATTACAGACATACAATAAATGTGGTTAGTTATAAATCAATTGATAACTTGTAAGCTTTTGACAAAGTTTTTATTTTTTCTGTAACGGAGTCATTAACAATCTTTGTAAGAATTAAATTTTTTATCTCAAGAATAGTTGTGTATATTTAGATTTAAGCTATATATAGTAACTGGTTAATTATTGGCAAGTAGCCTTTAGGTAGTTTTATTTTGGTTCTTATCTGCCCTGATGATGTCTCAAGTGAAAGCAAGTTCCAAATTAAGATATGTTTTAGAAAAGAGAACTGCGATAGGTCGATCATTTTGTTGCTTAACAAAATGTTGGGGTCATGGTCCAATGGCTGCAATAATTCATAAAAATCATGTATGTTTAACCATTTTATTACTTTCGGAAAGGAGTGTATCATAGTAAGAAAAAAATGTATGAATTTTTACATTTTTAATGGTGAAAGTATTTATGAAAAGGAGAACTAATGTATTACCTTGCATATTTTGAAGCATTTATACCAGTTATAGACCAAAGACGGGAACCAATAATTCTCATAAATTGCATTTATAGTAAACTGCAACCTTTGTCTGTTCAAAATTAAGTAAGAGAAGTGACCCATACTATCAAGAAATTTAGGGGTAATTAAAATTTAGAAGTAATTCTCACAGATTTAGGGGGAACATATAAAATTCTCTACAGCAGTTTTAATCTGGTTAAAGAAATTTAAGGTTATCACTTCAGTAAAAGATCTACAGCAAAAAAGAATTTTAGAAAAACAATAATTTTAACAACTGTTATTTTTGACAGGAATGACAAATTCATCTTAGACCATCTCTGAAGATCATATTGTATGTTTGACCAATATTTTTTTAATATTGAGTTGATAACTTAATTTGGCATTCTGAGGAAAGGTGATGCCCAACTAGTAACATGATTGTGTGAGTTTTACATCTTTTAGTATAGAAATATTAATGAAGTCATATCTAGGAATTATTGACAAAAGAGAAGATTTGTCTAGATTTCATTTATAATTAGAGCACTTACAAAAAGTGTGAATAGGGTGCAGTATCTTCGGCAGGTCTGTATTTATTTAAGTAAATACTGATAAACATGAATGCTGTAAATGGAATTCTATAACCTAAGCGAATGGGTGTGTTATAATATGAATGCTGAACTAAAGAAACTGAACTTCTATACTGAACCACTGTTCATAAATGAGGTGAAACAGGGCAGTCCTGTCTTATGCCATTTTTTTATTTTGATTGGTGGGGACATCTGTATAAATCATGTGGTAGATTATTGTATAGAATCTGTACACAAGATTAAGGAGGAGTTAGACAAATCAGATCTTTCCATAACTAAGAAATGGGAGTGAACACTTGCCCAATGCCTTAGATGAATCTACAGATAACAAAAATATTTGGTTTGTTGGGACTGTCAAGATGGCTGTACACTGATCAACAGCTGAATTTCAGCTCATTCACTGTGGAAAAAAAATGGAAACATAAGGACCAGGCACTCTACCAATTTTAGTAAATTCAGTTTAATGGCTAGTAAGTAAGAAAGCCTGATATAAAATCAATCAGAAAAGGTGAACAGAAAACACTGACTGGGATGAATCATGCAGCTGTTCAGCAAAAAAGCAGTTCAAGCTCCAGCTTTGCAGCAAGACATGGTTTTCAGTAATCTACACAAAAAATAAGTCAAATGTGCTCAGAGGTGATTAAGATAAAAGAAACGCTGAAGGAGTATATCAACTGAAATAATAAAAGGCTAGAAAAAATGGAAGAAGCTTTAAATAGCCATTCAAATGAAGTGATAAAAACTTCAAAAATCAGAGGTCAAAATGAAGAGGCGGCTAGCTGAGTAAGAGACTGTTTCAAGAGATATTTCAAAAAATAGTTGAGTTAGGACACAACACATTGTGAAAATGGAATATACAGACTGTATTAATTTTATACAGGCACAGTTAAGCAACTTGACTGGTATTCCACAGAAGGATTTAACTGAAAGGACTTATGTGTAGAAGGAAACCTCGCCATGAGAAAGCAGCTAAGACTTGTATTAGTAAAGATTCAACACTACCTGCAGAAAGAATTGATCCTGAGAAAACTGTGGCAGAAGGGCAAAGTGTTAAAATTTAGAGACAGTAGACTGTGGAAAATGATTATTCACTGTACAACTGGCAGAAAGAAGCAAATTTATTCCAGCAATCAGGAAATGTCAAGAAGCAGGTGTGTGATTCATCCTGTTGTCTCCAGCTGTGGTCAGAATATTGTTCCCTAGAGGATCAAAATAATTTTTGATGTGGAACAGGCTAAGGAGGAAATACAGAAGTTTGTCCAACAAAATAATGAGCCATAAGGCACAAGGGGACACTGCCTCTGATTCTTCTGACAATAAAGTTCATAGAGAGACTTGTCTGTGAAACCTTTTCCAGTGTTCCAAAGGAAAATGCTTGAGAGACAGAGAAAAGCATAGGAGTTTACTAGAAGAATTAGGAATACATTGGAATTGAACTAGAGTCTGGAGAGGGGAGAGGGAGATGAACAGAAAGAGCACCAACAACACTGAAATTAGTAAATACACATGGGATTACAAAGCATCAATCACATTTGTGAAATATGGCTGTACAAGAAAAAAAACGGAAAGAATGGACTTTTATTGCCTTTATCAAACTTGTGAGAAACTGGATGGCATTTGCCTCACTTCATGTCATTACTGTAAGGAAGGGTACTAAGGAGAAGGGAAGAGGAAGGAAAAGCTAACTGCAAGGTAAATAGCTTCTGTTCTTAACAATATTTCTCTAAAACTTTTCATGTTATACATTACATGTTATACAGCAGAGCATTTTCAGCATACAACATGTTGTATGTGATAAAGTAAACAGATGCCTTTTTTCTTTACTTTTTAGTATTAAGAAATGTAGGCCTTACAATGGACAAAGAGAAAAAGGGCTGGATAAAAAGCATGTTTAAGTCAACAGGCTATAATCTTGGTTTGTTGAGGTGGTGGAGGAGATTTAACAGTAAATAAATAATAATAATATACACTTAAAGTTACATTTTAGTCGAATTTGATCGAAAGTTTGTTTGTTTGTTTAATTTAACTGTGGAGGCCGCCCACTAAAGTGTGCTAGCCTGTGTAACTAATTTATCACTGTTTCTGCATTTTCTGTGTGTTTCTACCAAAAAAACAAAAAAACAAAAAAAAATCTGTGTTTTCCCGCCTCTCCTCGACTAGTTTAGACCAGTTTACAGGCATTGCTATATTCTGGGCTGTGGTGTAGTTCCTGTGTTGTCCATTACCTTACTTGGATAGAAGGAAGTTTCTTTGCTCACCAGTGGGAGTGGGGAGCCTTGAGCAGCCTACCTGTCCCTGTAGGAAGTGACCTCAGCACAAAAAGCTGTAGTAATTGGTTGTTTTGGACCATTTCTAGCTCTTTTGTAGTTCACTGTTTAAAATCCGCCTCTGGGCGTTTTTTTCTGTCTATACTGCTCAGACAAGCTCCTCGTGGTTCTGCGGAGTGGTCCTAGCAGCAGGGAACTCAGAAAAGTGACTACCTTCTGGATTTAAGTATCTTTGCTTTTTTTCACTTGGAATAGCTTCTGTAGCTTACCCTGAACTAGCTTGAACTGTTTTTTAACTGCTTGCTGCATTATTTTAAAATCTGCACTTAAAGTTACATTTTAGTCGAATTTGATCGAAAGCTTGTTTGTTTGTTTAATTTAACTGTGGAGGCTGCCCACTAAAGTGTGCTAGCCTGTGTAACTAATTTATCACTGTTTCTGCATTTTCTGTGTGTTTTACCAAAACAAAAACACACAAAAAAATCCTTGTTTTCCCGCCTCTCCTCGACTAGTTTAGACCAGTTTACAGGCATTGCTGTATTCTGGGCTGTGGTGTAGTTCCTGTGTTGTCCATTACCTTACTTGGATAGAAGGAAGTTTCTTTGCTCACCAGTGGGAGTGGGGAGCCTTGAGCAGCCTACCTGTCCCTGTAGGAAGTGACCTCAGCACAAGAAGCTGTAGTAATTGGTTGTTTTGGACCATTTCTAGCTCTTTTGTAGTTCACTGTTTAAAATCCGCATTTGCACGGCTTTGCGTGGTTGTGCAGCGCCGGTTAAACAAGGTTAAACTTTTTCTGGCTCCGCCAAGTCTGCTCTTCAAATTTTCCCTTAAGGAAGCTCTACTCTTAGTATAACCAGACTACTCACTATATTATAAGCCTAGCACTTGTTCTCAATACTTCTCTACTAAGTAAGCACTCTCGTACTAAGTAAAGCACTACATCTACTTACCACCCCTGTGAATATCCACTTTCCTTAAAGGTACAGCACTCCCTTATACTGTTCTAGCATGTCGAGTGGTAGATTACTGGCGTCGTCTCCAATTCAGCTGGTCAGTCTGGGTATCTTGAGACAATGCTACAATTGTCTCATGTACACAGACAACCCTCTCCTCCTCCCAACAAACACAAATACATGAGAGAGATGCAACTATATAGCCAAACTGGAGGCTGAACTCTCTCAACTCAGGGCTGGCATGACCAGACAGGAGGAGATGGCAACCACACACACAACAATCCCAGTCCCACATAGACCTACCACAACTGCAAACCAAACATATAAAAACACAAAGACATACTCAGAGGCTCTAATAAAAAACTTACCAAAACAATAGAGGCTCCCAAAGCAGACATCCAAAAATCCACCACCTCAAAACAAAACACATGCAACACATACTTCAATAAATCAGTGTGTCAACCAATCACAGCCCTTAAGGCCAAACACCTTGCCTGATACACTAGTAATAGGTGACTCTATAGTCAGACACACTGATGTCCCGCTGACTAGGCAGAACAAGGAGAAGGTGACTGTGAGCTGTCTATCGGGAGCTAGGATCCGCCACATAACACACGTACTCAAGTCACTCCAAAGCAAGTACAAATATGACTCCGTCATTGTCCATGCTGGTGTGAATGACCTGAGACGTACCTCCCTGGACTACATGAAAAGAGACAGAGGAGTTCTCCGATTATGTAACCCAGGCTGGTATGACCCTGACCCTGAGCAGCATCTTGCCCTCACCAAGAATGATACCACAATACAAAGACAAGATGATCAGCTTTAACAATTGGCTCAAGTACTGGTGTCATTCTAAGGGGATCCAATGTCTGTCTGCCTGGGATGACATGTTGGACAAGCCACGCTGCTTCGCAAGGGATGGCTTACACCTGTCACCACTGGGCTTCCGGATATTGGCTAAGGCTCTTGCCACACCCTTAGTGCCTTTTTTAGGCAAGGCTCAAAAGACAAACCCACCTCCTTAGAAAACAAAAATGGAAAAAAACTAAGGGTAATGCTGCTCAACGCCAGAAGTCTAAATCTCAAGATGCAGGCACTTGATGCACTCCTCAGCATGGAGAACATCGACGTCTGTGCAGTAACTGAAACCTGGTTCAAGGCTCCGGAAAGCACACCAGCGCTACCAGGCTATACCTCGTATCATGCTTTATGGCCCCAAAACCCGGGCCGAACCACAAAGGGAGGGGGAGTGTCCATATTCATCAAGGACACCCACACCTCCAGGTTAGTAGCAACACATGAAGCATCAGAGACCATACAGGTGCAACTAACCATAGGCAAAACTGCTATACAACTGGTAGCATGTTACAGACCACCCTCCCAATCTCAAGAACCCCACTCAGCCTTCCTGAAGACATTGGAGGATATGAATGTATCACAAAATACCATCGTACTGGGAGACTTCAACTACCCAAACATAGATTGGGTACATTATTCTAGCCCTAATACCCTAGCCCAAAGGTTCCTGGAATTCATAAATTCAAATGCACTGGAACAACTAGTCACATCTCCCACTAGGGAGATAATATACTAGACCTGATCATCACAAACATGGGGACAAAATGCTCCACACGGAAGTATACCCGTCACTAGTGAGATCTGACCACAAACTAATCACCCTGGATATACATATCCCACCTCCACCCCAGCACAAAAGACCACAGTGAAAAACTTCTCAAAGCAGACTTCACTCTTCTTAAGACTGAGATGGTATCCTTTAAGCCCACTGTGCCAGTGGATACCACATCCCACAATGCCGAATCCTTCACAAATGCTTTCTATGGACATCTCCAAGAATGCATGGATCATGCAATCCCAAACAAATCCAAGTCCCTCTCCACCAAAGGTAAGCGTCCTGTCTGGTGGACCTCAGCCATAAACAAATTGTATAACAAAAGAAGGAAGCTACTGCACGTCAGAGCAAAATCCCATAAAGGGAAGACATCTCTGATCAACTTTAGCAGAAAACTACGTTCTCTCATAAAAACATCCAAGGCCAACTTTGAGAGAAAAATCGCTAAGGACATTAAAGATAACCACAAAGCCTTCTTCAGCTATGTTAGAAACCTGGGCGGAAACCCTCAGATATGCTCAGAGTTGGTTCACAACAACAAAAAATACACTGAACCCACAGATATTGCCAACATTCTGGCTGACAGGTTCAGTGCAAATTTCTCCCCTCCTTCACCCCAAAGAAGAAATACTTATCCCAGCTGAATGTAATCTCCCTGTCATCTCAGATGTCCAAGTGAGAACCGCCCTAAACAAAGCAAAAAACAAAGCATCAATGGGACCTGACGGTATCCCGGGTTGCGTGTTACGTGAACTCCAAGAGGAGCTAAACCCACACATAAAAATGCTATTTAACCTTAGCCTTACTTCAGGATATGTACCTGAACACTGGTGTACAGCAACAGTGGTCCCACTCCACAAGGGGGGTGCCTCTACTGACCCTGGAAACTACCGCCCCATAAGCTTAACCAGCCTGGTCTGCAAAGCTATGGAAAGAATCATTATGGAACTCATAAAAAGAGACATAGGGGACCTACAGACACTTGACCCCACCCAGTTCAGCTTTGTAAAGGGCAGATCCTGCCTTTTAAACCTGGTTGACTTTTTCGAAACAGTCACTAGAGCCATTTATGAGGGCAAAGCAGTCCATACAGCATACCTGGACTTGGCTAAGGCCTTCGACACAATACCCCACTCAGGCATCATAGATAAGCTCAACAGCTTAAACGTAAACCCTTATGTCACTAGATGGGTTGCAAACTGGCTAAAGGACAGAACCCATAAAGTTAAAATCGCTGGAGCAATGTCAGACTCGAAGCCAGTCACAAGTGGTGTTCCACAGGGATCTGTCCTGGGACCCCTCTTGCTCGGCATTTATTTCTCTGATGTTAAAGAGAACATGGGAGGGATGTGACTGACAAAGTTCACAGATGACTGCAAACTAGGCGCCACAGTCGATACACCAGCAGACACATACATCCTACAAAACGGCGTCACAGAAACGGACAACTGGTGCCCGGAGTCATGGCCTTAAACTAAATGCCAAAAAATGTAGTCATCCCTTTGGGAAAAACAAAGTACCCACAAATTATCACATAGACAGCAACCCACTGAGTACGGAAAAAGTAATCAGAGACCCAGGGACCCAAGTCGACAGCGACCTCTCATTTGACACCCAAGTTGCCAAAGTGGTTAGAAAAACATTCTACCTTGCACACCTCATCATGAAGGGATTCACATCCAGATCCAAGGATGTCATTGTACCCCTATATTCCTCCCTCATCAGACCCATGATTGAGTACAATGCCCCATTTGGTATGTACCTCACCCGGCATTTGCAACAGCTGGAGAGACCACAAAAGTATCTCACCAAGAGGATCAAGGGTCTCCAACATATGTCTTATTCTGCCAGACTAAAGAAACTTCAGCTCTATTCAGTAGCATACCGCCTGCTCAGAGGTGATCTCTGCCTGACGTACAAGGCCATGTCCAATCAGGATCTGATGGACATGCTCCACCTCAAAAAATCCAAATCCATCAGGACCACGAGAGCTAAAGACTTAAACCTCGGCACAAGTATGAATAGGACATGCTGGAGGGATAGATTCATAACCCAGAGGGCTTCCTATGCTTTGGAACAAGATCCCAGTTCGTATTAGGCAGAGCCCCTCACTGACTCTCTTCAAGAGAAATCTTGATGAGTGGATGGGAGATCGTAAGTTTACCCCAGGGGTCACATCTGTGTCACTGCTAGACAGGGGCACAGTAAACTAATTCTATTATATAAGGGGACCTTCACTGTGTCACTACTAGACAGAGGCACAGTATTCTAAATTTATTCTGTACATTTTTGTACCACTTCATGGGGTGGCAAAAGCCACATCACTATGGCTAGGCTTACAAATGCCCCAGGGCAGATAGCCTAGTACTATACTATGAAACTATGAAACTATATATATATATATATATATATATATATATATATATATATATATATGCTTTCTCTTACTTTTGCATGGGTAAAAGTCTGGATTAAAACCCTTGGCTTAATCTGATGACACGTTTTAAGTGGAAACTACTAAGTAAGAAAATAATGAATGTAATTAAAACTTTTCCTTCAGCAATAAATGCTCAGCATGTCTTTAGAAGTTTACAGCTGAGGGCCACATTTTTTTTTCTCTTAAGTTTCCATGGAGGCAAGCTGATTACTTATAGATAGGTTCATAGATTAGTACTAAGATAACTGCCCTTGCGAGTCATTTAAAGCCTAGCCAATTATCCCTTGTGAGATTCAAACCCTTCATCTTGTGTTTGTAAGGCAAACACCTTAACCATTAGGCCACCTTCCCAACCCCTTACTGGACAATAAAATGCTAGAATACTGTTTTTTTCCAAGGTTAAAAGTTAATGTTTTATGAAAGTTGGTTTCCACAACTGGCAGCGAAATGAAGAAAAAAAAGAACAGATGGCAATTAGTGAAAGTAGTAGTACAGGCAATAACATGTGTCTTGGCATGGAGAACCTTATCTTTAGGTCGTATAATGCCTGTGGCTGCAGCTATTTGGGACAATTGTTCCTATTAGGAGGGTCAAACATCATTATTTGAAGATGTACAGTTTTCTGTGTTTTTAATTTATGGGGAATTTTAATTTATGGGGAAGTTTTGGAAAGTATTTGTTTTCTGTTTGAGGGTTTTCATTAAAACAAAAAGTCTTGTAAAACATGACATGGATTGAAATGCAGATGAGAAGAAAAAAGTTATGTATTTACCATAACGTTCCATCTGAGTTGTTGCTCTTCATTTGTCTTCAACCTGTGGGTTACTGGCCTGCATCTGATCTAAGCTACTTCCTCCCCTACCCATAATGCCCCTGTCTCCTTCTTCCCTTCAGATCGACTTTGCTGCCTAAACTAGCATCCACACCCAACCCAACACCTTCTCCCATGCTAAATGTCTCTATAAGCAAGAAAGGAAGAGTAAGAGGCACCCTGGTGGTGACCACATCCTCTAATCACCAGACCACCACATAGTCTATGCAAGGCAGGGGGGAGGAGAGGGGGAACGGTTGAAGACAAATGAAGAGCAACAACTCAGATGGAATGTTATGGTGAGTACATAATTTCTTTATCTGAAGTTGCTGTCTTCATTTGGTCTTCAACCTGTGGGACAGCGTCCCCAGCTACCAAATACCTGTGAGGGCCTCATGGAAGAATATTCCGGAGCATGGTGGAGCCAAAGGAAGCTCTGTTCCTGGATATGATGTTCAACTTATAATGCGAGATGAAGGCATGTGATGAAGCCCAAGTAGCTGCAGAGCAGATGTTATCTACTCTGGAGCAAAAGGCCGCTGAAGTAGCCATAAATTCTAGTGGAATGTGCCTTCACGTGACCTGACGGGGATAAACTCCTAGCAGAATACACCAATGTGATACACTGGGAAATCCAACAGGCAAAGGTGACCTTCGATACTGGTTTCTCCAAAAAGGGTTTAGAGTAGGAAATGAAATGTTGGTCAGACTTACGAAAGGATTTAGTCCTGTGCAGGTAAAAATGTAACTGCCTGTGCACATCCAACAAATGCAATTTGTATTCTCCCTTATTTTGAAAATTTGGGAAAAAGACCGGGAGATTAATCACCTGATTAATATTGGACTCCAAAGCTGCTTTAGGAAGAATTAGTACGCAAGGATACCCTATCCTTATGAAAAATCATATAAGGAGGTTTGACCAACAAAGCTTGAAGCTCCGAAACCCTTCAGGTAGAAGTAATAGCAACCAAAAAAGCCATCTTCTAGGACAAAAATTGTAGGTCCACAGAGGCTGCAGGCTCAAAAGGGGATGAAACCAGAGCTTGCAGAACCAATGTAAGATCCTATGGTGGCATAGGATCCTTCACCAGGGGCCAAAGAAGAAAGCTGCCTTTTAAGAAGGCTTTGCAAAGCTTAGAAGATACTAAGGAAGCCATGTTATCACCTACATGAAATTAAAAATAGCTGCTAATTGGACCTTGACCATAGAAGAATTGGCACCTTCCTGAAAGATCCCTGCCAAAAATGTAAAAACTGCAGAAACCGGGGCAGTGAAAGGATCTAGGGCATGCTGTGAAGCCCAGATTGAAAAATGTCTCCATTTGCTGCAGTACACCCTTCTGATGGAAGACTTATGAGCCACCGACCAGGATCCTTTTGACAGGTGAAGATAAGCCAGGAGTCCTGATTATCACGGGAACTGGAGCAGCCAAGCAGTGAGCTTCAGACTGTCCGGGTCTGGATGGGGAATCCCTGAAAGATGAGAAATAAGATTCGGAACTTAATCCAACGTCCATGGTGGAGTCACCAGTTGAGACCACAGAGAGTGAACCAGACTTGGGCAAGGCCAGAATGGGGGCAATGAGGATAACTAAGTTTCCTAGCCTGCGAGCTTTCTGATAGAATTTTGATATTAATGGAAGAGGAGGATAAACATACAGAAGACTGGGAGGGGGGGCAAGCATGAATCAGAGCATCTCTGGTGGCTTCCCCCAGTGGGGGGTTTACAGCGAAAAACTCTCTGCATTTCACATTGGAAGGAGAGGCGAAGAGATTGCAGCAAGGCTGACCCCACCTGAGAAAGCTCTGTTTCGCTACTGAAGGATTCAGAGACCTCTTGTAAGGCATCAGAACAGACCTGCTGAGCCTGTCCACTAGAATGTTGGACCTCCCCGGAATGTGTGCTCCCACAAGAAAATGGCCGGTGGAGATCACCTACTCCCACACTCTCATGGCTTTGCAACATAGGGAATAAGACCTGGTCTCCCCCTGCTTGTTGTGGTACCAAACCACATCCATATTGTCTGTATGTATAGCAATCTTCCCTGGGGAAGATGGGCATGGAGAGCCTGCAACGCTAGAAGCACCACCCTTATCTCCAGGAAGTTGATATGCAATCTGGTGTTATAGGGGGACACCATGCTTTGGACTGTCCTTCCCCAGCAGTGCCCCCCCCCCCACCTTAGTAGAGAGGCATCTGTAGTCACTGTGGCCAAGGGGGAAGGTGGAAGAAAAGAGCAACCCTGAACAAGATCCGGAGACTGAATTCACCACAGAAGAGAGTCCCTGCACACCCAAGAGATTCGAATGGGATGTGACAGTGGGAGATCTAACAAGGACCATTGAGCCTCAAGGGTCCACTGAAGAACCAGCATGTAAAAACGAACCATAGATATAAGACTGATTGTGGCCGCCATGGACCTGAATGCCCTTAATACCATTTCCGTTGTCTGTGACTGAGCTTGAAGAATACAAAGGACATGTAGCTTCAGAGACTGTATTCTCTCAGAGGTAAGAAAGACTTTGGTTTGAATAGTGTCCAATCAAGCCCCAATGAAATCTAATATTTGAACCGGGGACAGTGACAACCTGCTGAGATTGATGGTAATGCCCAACCACTGGGCTAAGAGAAGAAAGGAATCCTTCACTTGGCAGAGTTAATGCCTGGAAGGGGCAGTGAGGAGCCAACTGTCCAGGTAGGGGAAGACCTGTATATCCTACAGTCTCAGGTGAGCCGCTACCACTGCCATCACTTTGATGAACACCCTGGGGGCTGTGGTGAGACCAAAGAGGAGCGCTCTGAAATGCTGACTGGCTCCCAGCTGGAAGCAGAGAAACCTCAGAGAGTGCCTGTCCATTTTGATGTGGTAGTACACATCTTGAAGGTTGATCGAGCACATCCAATTGTTCTCCTGCAGGAAGGGCAGGATAGATTACAGGGTGACCATCCGGAATTTCATCTTGGCCACTGACAGGTTCAAGATGGAAAGAACCAGAATGGGTCTTAAGTCCCCAGTCTTCTTTGGCACCAAAAAGAACCTGGAATAGATGCCTAATCCAGACTGGTCTGGGGGACAGGTTGGATGACTCTCTTTTATAGCAGCTTTGCAATTTCCAGTGCTGCATCATACCTTTGCATGGGTGGAATGTCCGGGAGGTGTCTGGGTGGTTAAGGTGGCTTGAGAAAGGGGACTGAATAGCCTCTGGATATTATTTGCAACACGCAATGATCTTCCATGATGGACTTCCAGGCTGTTTGGTGTAGCGAGAGGTGACCCCCGACTACCTTCACAGATGAACAGCCGGGCAACCCTTCAGGGCTGCTGCGCAGGTCTCTCCGAGAATTGCTTTCAAGACACTTGATTTCTTGGACCCCTCTGCCTCTAGGGCAAGGTCTATCAAATCCCCCTCTGCCCCTGGGGGAAGGTGAGTCCTGAGTGTCCTGGGAATAGCTCTGAGATTTCTGGAACCACATCTTCTTGGCCCCTTGCTGATTCCTAGAGAAAGTACGTGGAGGGGGGGCGAAAAGTGGATCCTGATGGTAGACAGAGTCTTCCTGTCCTCCTCACTCTGAACTAAGGTGTCATGTGCCGACTTCCCAAAAAGGGTGGAACCATCGTACGGGGCATTCGTAAAAGCTGCCTTAAAGGGTTCCGAAAATGCACAGAGCCAAAGCCAGGCATGGCATCTGATGGCAACACCTTTAATGGCAACTCTAGCAGTGCCCTCGGTTACATGGGAGAGGAGACGCATAGATGTTTTAGTGATAGAAGTCAGGGTGGCTATTCAAGAGGAGAACACTTTCTTGTCCTCTGCCGGCATGGACCCAGGAGTAGACTCCGCGATCTCCTCGACTAGGTCTCGCTGCAGCCTAATCACGTGTGCCAAATAATTCAGCGCACATAGAAAAAACGTCACAGAAGCATATGCCCGCTTCCCAAAATGGAACATTGTCCTGGTCTGTTAGTCAGAAGGATGAACCGTAGAGCTCTCCTGAGTGAGTTCCTTCTTAGTGGCTGCTGCCACCACCATGGCATCACCTGGGGATTCCTTGGTCCAATAGGTCCTGTCCATAGGAGCACTCAAACTTTTGTCCAGGAACTTGGGAATGGGCTCCACCATGTCCGGTTTCTTCCACGTCCGAGATGTAATAAGATCCAACCAAAGGATCTGCGGGAGGTGACACCCAGGAAGTAGGGGGTCTACGCCAAATGCCTACAGGAACACCGATTCATCTGGCTTAGGTTATTAGGCTTTCACCTCCCCCCCCATGTTGACGTAGGATTTCCATATCTTCAAAGACCAGGGGGAGCCTTCCCCTTCCTCCAAATCGGTGTTTTCCATAAGGGACTTAGTTGGGGAGTCCAAGTACCTCCTTTTGCATGTATGTTTGTGAGGAAGCATCTCAGTGGGGGTTTCTGGGTAGGACTCTCCAACATCCCCCTGCTCCAAAGAGGGAGCACCCAGAGGCAAAGAAGGTGCAGGCTGTCCTTGAGATGGCAGGATGGCCTGGTCCACGTTAGAAACAGAGGGAGCCGAGGCAGACTCCAAAGAGGAGATCAAGGGTCTCGGGATCAAGAGGATCCTCTCCATGTCAAAAGCTAAAGGAGAATGGACCTCCTGAGAAGAGACAATGGAAGGAGCAGTAACCCACTGACCAAATGCAGGAGATAGAGCCGTCTTCAGGTGCTGAGATTCCAAAGGGGAGGCTCTGCTCTGAAAAACTTGGAGCTGACACCATCCCCTCAGATCTGGCTCCAAGAGGGGTTGGATCTGACCTGCTCAAGGCCATGGTCGGCATCAAGATACAAGGTACCATCGGAGCTGATCCCTCAAAGTTGAGTGTCCTCAGAGCAAAAGGCTCCAATCCAAACTCCGTCAGAACAGCACTAGGCCCCAGTGGTAGGAGGGGAGAGAAAGCCCTTCAAAATTAACTTATTCCTCCTGTCCATCAGTGCCCGGAGATGAAACCCGGCACAGATGGACAGGAGGTCCCCAAGTGGGCAGCCCCAAGACATTCGATGCACAGAGTGTGGCCATCAGCTGGAGAGAGCTTGTGGCCACATATTGTGCATTTTTGGATGCCTGGTTTGGGGGTTTCAGCCATACTCCCAACCAAAAGGCCCATCACACACGCATGTACACAGAGACCACACGCACCCGGTTAGAAGAGAGTTTTTTTTTTGTTTTTTGGAACCGATGCAGAGAGCGCGAGGGGAGGTAGAAAATGGGGAAAACGTTTAAAAAAAAGGAGTGTCAAAAAGGCAGAAAAAGTCACTTACCCTAAAACTGTAGCCTACAGCACGGATCGTGATATGGACATGAACCATGGCAAACGAGATCTGAAGGGAGGAAGGAGACAGGGTATTTATGGTTAGGGGAGGAGCTTGGAGCTCAGATTAGATGCTGGATATGCAGCAGAGTCAGATCCATGCCGGATCCGGTAACCCACAGATTGAAGACCAAATGAAGACAACAACTTCAGATCACCTGTATTAAAGATCAACCTGCCAAACACTAGTGGGTGTATGTACCACAAAAGCTGTAAAGAAATATTTAAAAAAGCTGTCATATATAGCAGGTGGGAATAAAAACTTCTTATCATAATGGTGACACTTTCCATATTATCGTGGAATGTGAATGGTCTCACAAAGGTATACGGAAAAAAGGAAACAGCTTTGAATTACATAAAGAAATGCAGAGTGTAAATAACAGTGCTACAGGAGGCACATTTGGAAAGATGTGAGCAAGTGAATTTGAGAAAAAAAGATTCCAGGATGGATATTCAACAGAATATCAGGGACAAAGGAAAAGATGAGCACTTATATTAATTGCTAGAGGAGTTCCAATAGTGATAGAAGTGGAAAAATAATACTGGATTTGTGGTAGTAAGGGGCTACTGACAAAGGAAGAGGATTATGCTGGCACATATTTATATTTCACCTAAAATTGTTATTATGGAGCTTAAAAAATGGGGAGAAATAATCAGCTTTCAGCAGGGAGTACTACTTGCAGGTTTAGACTAGAATTTGTTTTGCAACAGTGAGGATGTAACTGGGGGGATCTAGAAGGGAAAATATGTCAAAGACAGTATATTTCTGAAGAAGATTTATTAAATATTTGGTATGGAAGACATGAATTCAGTAGCAAGAACTTGTAGAGAATTTACAGTGGATATAAAAATTGTACACACCCCTGTTAAAATGCCAGGTTGTTGTGATATAAAAAATGAAACCACAATAAATCATTTCAAAACTTTTCCCACCTTTAGTGTGACATACAATCTGTACAATTCAATTGAAAAACAAACAAATCTGTTGCGGGAAAAATATACAAAATATATAAAACGTACAATAAGCTGTTTGCATAAGTGTGCACACCCTTAAACTAATACTTCGTTGAAGCACCTTCTCATTTAATTACAGACCTATCAGATCCAGATTCATATAGACCCATTTCAGTTTCAAACCATGATTATAAAGTGTTTGTGTCTATAACAGCTAAAAGAATGGCAAAGGTATTGCCAACATTGATAGATATGGATCAATGTGGTTTTATGGAAGGGAGGCAAGACATTTGATAACATTAATAGAAAAATGATGAGCCAGATGGAAGAATGTATGAAAACACCACTGTTTTTGGAAGGTCTTGATACAGAGAAAGCATTCAACAGAGTAAGCTGGGATTTTACGAGTAGGGCAAAGGACGCATTCCCTGATACAATAGTAATATTACTAAATAATGGATTGGAGGCAAAAATCAAAGTGGAAGGGTTCCTCTCAGATAGGTTGTGTGACTTGTGTCTGACCACAGGAACCAGACAGGGAAGTCCTCTTTCCCATTTATTTGTATTATATTTAGAGCCACTGGCAAAGACAATAAGGGACTCAGAAATCCAAGGATATAATTTGGTATGGTAATCAAGAAAGTTGGCTTTATTTGCAGATTATACTATTTTGTACTTGATAAATCCATAAAAGGACATCTCAGTATTGGGATACATTCTAAGACAGTTTCAAGTTTTTGGGACATAAAATTAATGAAGCTAAAACAAATGCTACAGCTGTACACCATGTACTCATTTGGTTCAGCATTACCCACATTCATAGGGACATGATAAAATGAAGTATTTAGGAGTATAGTTTAAAAAGGATGCTGCTATGACATCTAAGGATCATGAAGATGTGAAAAAATGAACTGAATAAAATTTGTTATATGTTTCAGGAAAGGGTGGTATCCTAAAGAGTTTAAATAATAAATAAAGTATACAAAAATGGGGTACTTTCTATAAGCTATTGTTGGGGGTTGGTTTGTCTAAAACAAACAATAATGAATTGTTACACATGAATAAAACCCCTTATGAAAAAACGTGCGTGTTACAATACAATCATTTAACCAACAAAAATTAAGAGAGCTTTCAGCTCCAACTGGAATATATTCAGGGTGAATTAGGATATTTTGGAAAAAATTGGCAAAGCCCCTAGATTTGTTAATGGTACAGGAGCAAATTTTAAGAAGCTTTTTGAATATAAATTAGATTCTTCTTATACAAAAGATGCCTGTACTAAACCATGTGGAGCTTGTAGCCAGTGTTCCTTTTTATTCAAGGAAAATACACTCACTTTAAATAACAGAATGTATAGTAAAGTTTCATTTAAGAAAGGTAACTGCAGGATGAGTAGGGTGGTCTATCTGGGTATCTGTGTAACATGTTTTAATTTTTATGTGGGCAAGACTGAGCATCTTCTTAGATGTAGAATATATGAGCATCTTGATATAAGGAATGGGAAATTAAATAGTGCTTTATATAAACACTCGCAGGTTTGTTTCAAGTTTGAAATGTTTGTATTTGGAATTTTGGATACAATTAAACCTAACTCTAGGGGGGAGACTAGAAACATATCTTAAAGAAAAAAGAAACAGAATGGCAGCTTAGACTAGCTGCAATGTTTCCCCCAGGTTTAAATGACACAATTTCTATTTTACCCATTTTACATGAAAGAGAAAGTAAAATATAATTTTAAATAGTCAGGTATATTTTGTACATTGTATGATGAATATTGTAATATTCTTTATGATAATTGTCTTTATCCAGCTTTTTTGTTTTCCAAAAAAAGTTAGTGGTTTCTTTTTAAAAAGTTCAATGGCTCTTTCATTTATTGTAATTGTTTTTTGTATGTGATTGGTACAGGTGGAAGTGGGTGAACATTTAAATAGTGTATCCTGTGTCTCTTCTTTATCGAGACAAAAGTGCTCAATAATCAGTGTATTTTATTAAAAACAGTTTCTTAGTAGCTGCAGTTGTGGTTTCTCGGATTATTTTTTATTCCAAGAACTAAGCCAACACAGGAGTGGAGAATGGAGATTCTGCCAATCAATATGACTGCAATTAGGGGTACACAGAACAGGCAAAAGGAGGCTGGAATTTACTGGGGGAAATTGGCAAAGGAACCAAGCTATTTGGAACAAATAGTTAGACAGGGAAAAGTAGGAGAATGGGAAGAGGTCAAGAAGACATTTGGACTGCAGGTTACAGAGTGCCTTCCCTATCAGAGATTCATATAAGTGTACAGACACAGAGAGAAGGATAAGGGAATTCTAAGTGAAAGACCTGCTCTGGTAGAGTCTTTAGTTCAATCTAGAACAGAAGCTGTTTTGACAAGGTGATAATTTGTAAGGCATATAAAATATTGCACAATAACTACAGGAATCATTCAAATGAGATTAGAAAAGACTGGGGAGAGAGACTGGATAAGCAATTCACAAAGAAACAATTGGGGATATACGTATGTCTCCCAAATATGTAACAAAGTCAAGAAGATTTAGGACTTCTTTTTTTGGAAGTGTTTGCGTATGTATTTTTATACCCAGCCAGTCTCCAAATAATTTTTCTTCAGGTAGATGACAAATGTTAGAGGTGTGATAGGGAAGAAACAGGTAACTAGGAACATATATTTTGGGAGTGTAATGATTTAGAAGACTTAATCCCCTACAGAGTACTCCATCCAAAATACTGGGTGAGCAAACAGATGTAACTAAACAAACAATTTTTTGGGCTTGGATACAGGATCTGAAATGCCTAGACATAGTAAGTCCTTGTTAAGTTTAATTCTGGTGGCATCCAAAAAACAATTACTAGAGAATGGAAATCAAAGTCTAAACCAACTGCAACTGAAGTAGTGAATAATTTAACGGTGATAAAAAAAAAACTGGAAGTGGGGATCTTTAGAAAAGCATACAAACAAATTACATAGAAAAAAATGGAAATTATGGGGATAAAACATGTAGAAAAATGTTTTTCAGGAGGAATGAGGTGTAAAGCAAGGTAGGAATTGACACATTCATGCAATGTTAAATTGATTATATTGTACAAAAGAATATGTGTGATGTATAATGTTTGTAACCATGAACAGGTAAATATGTTTTTTTTCTGTCATATAAATGTAAGTTTGGTAAATGTTTTTCTTCTTTCATAACTGATAATTCAATAAAGATGCAAAAATAAGCAATTGTTTACTTAGGTAATTTAAATTCTGCAAGCTATCTGCAGTGATGGTATGGTCCACAGTCTGTATTGATTTCAAGAAACCTGGTTGACAGAATTGAGGGCAGGATATGACTGAGTCTTCTTGCAAAAAGGTGGACTTTTTATATCTAAATTAATAAGTGCAACTGCTTTACAATTAGAAATATCAGTAAACTGCTTATTTGGTTTACAAATTAATATTGTTTTTGACTGGTTAAGATAAAAGTCAGCAATACCATTTGTTATTATGTAATCAAATAGTATGCAAAGGATTTTACATACACTATCTATAAAGTATTTATAGAATTCCTCTAAATACCCATGGGGACTGGGCACTTTGCCTATCTTTAAATTCAAGATGTTGTATTTCTTGTTCAGTTTAGATAACAGTATTTTAAAGTGTAGGGAATTTAATCTAGCCTAAATATTCTCTAATTTCTAGAGAGTCATAACAGAAAAAAATGCACAGTTGTTCATACAATGAATGAAAAATATTTAGAATTTCATGACGAAGTATATTTGTATTATAAATCATGATTTCATTTGCAATCTTGGGTGTACTATGTATTTTTAATCATTTTACCAAAGATTTCAAGGACTTTTGTGTTCATTGTGCATACAATGTTAACAACTTGAACAAAAAAGCAAACGAAAACAACTAGTAACTGAAAAAAGAGAACTGGGAACATACTGCAAACAACTCACACTTTATTAATAAAATTGAGTGCACTCATCCTGGTGGTTGGACTTCATCAGAATAAATTAGAAATAATCAAGTACATTTTTATGGAAGATTACCACCCTCGGTTTTCACTAATCAACTGCTGTGACCGGTTGAAGACTATCATTAAATTTAAACACCAATTAAACAATCACACTGAAAATGTTGTTAAAAATGAATTACGAGTAGTTAACTCTCATTACAGGTTTTGCTACCATACAAAATAAAAAAATGTAATTGTGAAACTCCAATGTTTTTTTTTAAAATCCCCAATATTAGAACAGTTACAAAATGTCACAACTCTGAATACTTAAAACAGTTGTGATTGAAATACAGCAGAAAAAAATAAGTATATAAATAAGTGAATGAATGAACAAAATAAAATAAAATAAAAATAAAATAAATGTTAACTCGTTCTCTCCAGTACAGCTCTTTTGAGTATGTACTATTAACTACCAGTGGACGTGGCTTCAGCCTTTAAAAAATGAAGTTATCACCTTATAATTCAAACAAATATACATATCTCTGGAACCATAAGTGTTACTAGAAACTGTAAATGGCAACTATTCAGGATAAATTAACCTTTACATTAGTGGCATTCATTCAGTTTGATGCTTTAAATTATAAGTTACATACTTACCATAACTTGGCATCTGTGTTGTCCATTTTCACTTTTCCTCATGGCTGGGTCATGGATCCGATCCTCGGATCTGACTCTGCTGCATTTATACAGACTAGGATCCAAGTCTCGAGCTCCTCCCTCTACCCGCCATGCTCTACCCTCTGTCCAGCCTTCTCAGATCGAGTTTGCTACCTAAATGTCTAAAAGTGCATAGTAATGACAGAAAAAGGAAATAAACCAGAGGCTCAAACTAGGAACATCATGTTTCCAAGCAAAAATCTACAGGTCTTCTAGGAACCACTAGGTTGGGGGGATGGTTGGGAGGGAAGGTGAGGAAGAACAAAAATGGACAACTCAGATGCCAAGTTATGGTAAGTACATAACTTATAAATTTGATGTTGTCCTTTCTATTCTTCCTCACAGTTAGGTCAGAGTCCCCAGCTAAATAAACCTTGGGCAGCCTCAAAGAAGGATATGCCAGAGGAATGCAGAACTAAAAGAGCCCCTGCTTCTGGAGACAGTGTCCAATTTGTAATGCGTCACAAAGGTATGAGTTTTTGACCAGGTGGCTGCAGCACAAATATCGATCGATGCCCTACAGGAAAAGGCAGATGATATAGAAATAGACCTAGCTGAATGGACTTTAGGTGGAAGAGGCAATTGCAGCCAATTTTTGGTATAGATCAGAGAAATGCAGTCTGTTATCCATTTAGCTAGAGTAACTTTAGAGACCGCCTGGCCTAGACAGCTGGGCAATAAAGACACAAGCAGTTGATCAGTCTTTCTACAACATTTCGTTCTGTGGTGATAAAAATGTAGTTGCCTATGAACATCAAGGAGATTGCAACATATGTTCTCCCTTGTTTGAAAAATCTGGAAAGAAAAACAGCAATTGTATGGATCGCTTTAAGTTAGATTCCATGGCTACTTTGGGCATAAAGGAGGGATCAGTACGAAGGAATACTCTTATCTTTATGAAAAATAATGTAAGGTGGTTTAGATGACAGAGCCTGAATTTCTGAGACCTTTTTTGCTGATGCAATGGTGACTAGAAAGACAAGTTTTCCAGGAGAGGAACTTTAAATCACAGTCACTAGCTGGTTCAAAGGGTTTTTGAGTTGGGCCTTGTATGAAAATGGTGAGATCCCAAGGTGGAGAAGGATCTTTTACTGGAGGTCTGAGCAGAAAGATTCCCTTTATGAAAGCCTTGTATAGTTTCGATGTAGAGGGAGAACCAAAAAGATTCTCAGCATGAAAGTTCAAAATGACTGCTAGCTGAAGTTTAATATAGAAAAACTGGCTCCTTATTTGAAAAGAGACATTAGGAAGAGAAGAATGGCTGAGATTGTAGCTGAAAATGGGTCAATGTTCTCTTTGGATGCCCAAAAACAAATCTCTACCATTTACTCCTATAAACCTTCTTGATAGAAGGTTTTTGGGAAGCTAGCATGATTTATCGAACAGGAGAAGCAAGCTTGGACCTCTGTACAATTAATGGAATTGGAGAAACCAAGCAGTTAGTTTGAGGGTTTGTTGGCTGGGGTGGTGAACCTACGACAGGTGAAAAAGGAAATCCTGTTTGGGTTCCAGTATTCAAGGAGGATATTTCAGGTGAGACCAGAGAAAGGGGAACCAAATCTGATGAAGCCAGTGGGAGGCAATTAGGATTACTGAAGTCTTCAATGGTTTTGTTTTCTGTAGAAATTTCAAGATAAGCGGTAAAGGGGGATAAGTGTAGAGGAGACGGCAGGACCAATCGTGAACTACAGAACCCCTCGGGGACTCCCTTGCAGCAAAGTAACTACAACACTTGTTCTGAGAAGACACAAACAGATTACTGTAGAATTGGCCCCAACAGCTGAAAATCAACTTCGATACTGACTGACTGAGGGACCACTCGTAAGGGGTTAGAATGGACTTGCTGAGTTTGTCTGCAAGAATTCTGGACTTCCCCGGTATTTGAGTCACAAGTAGAAAGGCATTTGAGTTGCAAGTAGAAAGCAGCCTGAAGATATCTCCCATTCCCAGACCCTCATGGCCTCTATGCACAAGGGATACGAACAGTTTCCACCTTGCTTGTTGATGTACCAGACTACTTGACATGGTGTCTGTGTAAATCACAACAGTTCCTAGAAAGGGAGAACATCCTGAAAGGCTTACAACATGAGGAGAACTGCTCTCATCTTCTGAACACTGATATGCAATCTGGACTCTAAGCAAGTCTATGTGCCTTGGACCATCCTTCCCTTGAAATGCCCCCACCTCCACCCCAATTGGGAACTGTCTGTGGTCAACGTGGCTGTGGGGGATGGAAGAAGGAATGGCTTGCTGATCATCAGTCATCCGAAAGAAGCAACCACTGAAGATGCTTTCTGCAAACCGGAGTCAACTTGATAGGAACAGATACAGGCTGGTGAAAGACAGACCAGTGAACAGCCAAGGACCATTGAAGCACTTGCATAAAATGTTCCTAATGGAACCAGAGTGACGGCAGCTGCCGCAGACCTAAGAGCTTGAAGTACCAGTCTTGCCAGTTGCCATGGAAGCTCTAAAAGAGTTTGAAAATGGTCTCTCAACAGCTGTATGCAGTGGAGTACTGATCTACTTGATTCAATGTGTCCAAAAGAGCCCCAGTGAATTCCAAACTTTGTACCAGGGACAGATTTGATTTTGTCAGGTTTATGGTGATACCCAGATGACTGGATGTCTTTAACAGGTAATCTCTGGCCTGAACAAGTTGACGCCTGGTTGAGGCAGTCAGAAATCAGTCGTCCAAATATGGAAACACCCGGAATCACTGCAGTCTCAGGTGAGATGCGACTACTGCCATGTATTTGGTAAACACCCTGGGGGCTGTGGTGAGTCCAAAGGGCAGACCCCTAAATTGGTAATGACTGGCTCCCAACCTGAAGTGCAGATGACTTCTAGAGTGTCTGTCTATTTTGATGTGATAGTAGGCATTCTGTTAAGTCCACTTTGCACATCCAATTGTCCATTTGCAATAGCAGTAAAATGGACTGAACCATAACCATTTGGAACTTTGCTTTCTTTACAAACAAATTCAGGTTGCTTAGATCCAGAATGGGTCTCGGGTTCTTGGTTTAAAGAAGCAGGAGTAAGTTCTGAATCCTTTTTGTTCTGTCAGGACCTCTCGGATAAATCTTTTTTGCATTAGGTTTTGAATCTCTGGTACTGCATACTCTCTCTGACTGAGTGGAACAGCGGGGAGTTTCTTTGGTTTCTCTGGGGGTTGAAGGAAAAGGGGAATATAATAACCCCTGGATATAATCCTTAGCACTCAACTGTTTTTTTTAGGGTGATCTAGGCATCTGGGTGCAGGGAAAAATGACCCCCAACTGCCTCCAGAGGTGAACAATCGGGCAGGACTTATCAGACAAAGGCTCTCTGAAGCCCCAATTCTGCGGTCCCCCCTTTGCCCTGGGACGGCGTCTCCCATTGAAACTTCCTCCTCTGCCTCTGGAGGAAAAATCACAGTGCTAATACTGGGAAGACCCTGGAGATTTTTGTAACTAGGTCTTCTTGCCACTTTGCTGATTTCTGGAAAAGGTAAGCTGAGGGGTAGAAAACTTGACCCCAATGGTAGACAAGGTATTCTCTTCCTGTTCACTGCAGGTTAGTGTATCTTTGATGGATGGCCTGAACAAAGAGGAACCATTAAATGGGGTGCTAACAAAGGACACCTTGAAGGGTTCCGCAAAGTCACAAAGCCTCACCTAGGAGCACCTCCTAATAGCAATACCTGAGCCGGCTGCCCATAAGGCACCCTCCATGGAATGGGAGAGGAGCCTCATGGAGGAATTAGACAGGGAAGAAAGAGTAGCTGGTCAGTGAGATACTTTCTTGAAGTTCTCCACTGACATGGTCTCTGATACAGAGTTTGAAAGTTCTTTGACCAGATCTCTCTGCAACCGAGTAAAGTGTGTCAGGTAGTTTAATGCCATCAGCGAGAAGGAGGCAGAGGTGTAACCACAATTACCAAACTTGCCCATCACTCTGGACTCCCTGTTTGGCAGATGGACAGTGGAGCTCTGGTTAGTTAGCTCCTTCTGGTAGTTGCTGCCACAACCATGGCATCTGCTGGTATTCCCTTGGTCCAGTGTGGTTAGTCTTTGGGGGGAGATGACAACTTATCTGGTCATTTAGGAATCGGCTTGAAAGTGTCTGGCTCCTTCCAGGCCCAGCAGAACACTAAATCCACATGTCTGTCCACCGGGGGGGGGGGGGTCACCCAGGACGTAGACAGGCCCATCTGGAAAGCCTCCAAAAATGCAGACTCTTTAGAAGAAGGAATTTGAGCTGACCAACCACCTCTCTGCCTCAGGATCTCTAAAATATCTCCAAAGGAGACACTCTGTGATGGTGATTGTGGGGATCTTTCTCCTTCATCAAAGTCTGTGTCCTTGGAAAGGGTCTCCAAAGGGGTGTCCATGTGCCTCCTCTTGCATGGCTTTTTATGGGGAAGCTCTTCTGTGGGAAGATGAAGGGAGGTCTCGGAATAAGATGGAGTTTTCTCTAGGGGATGAGTTTGGAGACTTCTAGGGACGGGCTGACCCTAGACAGGTATGATGGGGTAACGGGGAAGATTACAGCTCAGAGAGGGTGGATGCTATGAATTGAGAGGACCCTTTCTATGGAAAGCTGCAGAATCCCTCCCTAGCTTGCCTGGAGCAGAAGCAATTGAGGAAGAGAGGGTAGGGACTCCTAATCTGTAGTCTCCAGGTAGAATCAGACCCAAGCTGTCCAGTGCCAAAGCACTGAGGAGAAGAGACGGCCCCAGTAAGGTCTGAGCCAAACCCCTCCCCCCAGATCTGAGACCCACTGTGATCCGATGACATCACAGCAGAGGCAGTCAGGGTAACTGTCTGAGTCAAGTAAGGAAGGCTCCTTGGATCCGGCACCAACTCTCCTGGGTGGCTATTATCCTGAGCCTCCAATACTGCAGATCAGATTGGAGAAGGCGACTGCACAGTAATGGGAATACCCACAGATCCCTAAGAGGACAGAGTAGGCAAAACCCCAACCTGGATCTGAGTCTTGAGGATCTTCTGTATTATCCTGTCCACATCAATTTCTGAAAGGCTCCTAGAAAATCTCAAGGAAGCCACTGACGCTGGCCTAGAGTGCCTTGTCAGGGTCTGTAAATTTTTCAAAAGTAAAGTTGGGGACATTGAACTGATGGAAGACTCCAGGGTTCAACTCCTTGCTCTCAGATCCATACTCTTAGGATCTGAAGCAGAAGTGGAACGTCTCGGAGAACTAGTTGATGAAGTGCCAGTCGGATCGGAGGAATGCTCTGGATCCACCGGAGCTGAAGTAGATCTAGTATCCGACCCAGTTGGAGCCAAAGGTTTTGATAGTTTAGACTGTGGCTCTGAAGAAGCCCTCAAAGACTTGTGAGGGTGTTTCTTAGAGTCCGAAGACCCAACCATGCTCTTTAAGGAGGTCTGAGCCCCTGGAGAAACAAAAGCAGGCAAAAGCCCTTTAAGAATCAACTTGATCTTGAGATCGGAAATGGCTCTGGGATTAAATCCCTCAGATAGGTTGAACAAGACGACCATAGATGTTCTAGTCCCAGACAATATACACACATTTATTGTGTGCATCCGAATGAGGGATTTTGTGCCTGCATTCTGAGCAGCGCTTAAATCTGGCCAGTTTGTCAGATATTATGTCTACACTAACAAAATGCACGCACAAAACCAGAGGCTCAAACTAGGAACATCATGTTTCCAAGCAAAAATCTACAGGTCTTCTAGGAACCACTAGGTTGGGGGGATGGTTGGGAGGGAAGGTGAGGAAGAACAAAAATGGACAACTCAGATGCCAAGTTATGGTAAGTACATAACTTATAAATTTGATGTTGTCCTGGGTGGCTATGATCCTGAGCCTCCAATACTGCAGATCAGATTGGAGAAGGCGACTGCATGGTAATGGGAACACCCACAGATCCCTAAGAGGACAGAGTAGGCAAAACCCCAACCTGGATCTGAGTCTTGAGGTTCTTCTGTATCATCCTGTCCACATCAATTTCTGAAAGGCTCCTAGAAAACCTCAAGGAAGCCACTGACGCTGGTCTAGAATGCCTTGTCAGGGTCTGTAAATTTTTCAAAAGTAAAGTTGGGGACACTGATCTGATGGAAGACTCCAGGGTTCAACTCCTTGCTCTCAGATCCAAACTCTTAGTATCTGAAGCAGAAGTGGAAAGTCTCAGAGAACTAGTTGATGAAGTGCCAGTCGGATCCGAGGAATGCTCTGGATCCACCGGAGCTGAAGTAGATCTAGTATCCGACCCAGTTGGAGCCAAAGGTTTTGATAGTTTAGACTGTGGCTCTGTAGAAGCCCTCAAGGACTTGTGAGGGTGTTTCTTAGAGTCCGAAGACCCAACCATGCTCTTTAAGGAGGTCTGAGCCCCTGGAGAAAGAAAAGCAGGCAAAAGCCCTTTAAGAATCAACTTGATCTTGAGGTCGGAAATGGCTCTGGGATTAAATCCCTCATAGATAGATTGAACAAGATGACCATAGATGTTCTAGTCCCAGACAATATACACACATTTATTGTGTGCATCCGAATGAGGGATTTTGTGCCTGCATTCTGAGCAGCGCTTAAATCTGGCCAGTTTGTCAGATATTATGTCTACACTAACAAAATGCACGCACAAAAGGAAAATATTATAAGCAGAGAAATTAGCTACATCAACGTAAAGCAAACACACACACGGAAAACCACTACAATGAGAAATAAAGAGGAAATCTAACTACTCTACTTATTTTTTTTTTTTGAAACTATTACCAATGTAAAGAAAGGATTAGTGAGAGCCAAGGCCCAAAGAAAGCACAGGGAAGGAAAAAGGGAAACTTCACTCTTAATGCCTGCGAAAAACTAATGGGAGGGGAGGAAAAAGAGGAAGGATAATCAGAAATAAAGAAATTTGACTTATCTGACAAAAGAATTCAAAGGAATCCCACTCTAACTACTTAGCATGCGAGACTTAGGAAAACCATGTCCATCACTGCTGGTTGCAAACGAGATCTGAAGAGGTTGGGCAGAGGGTAGAGCATTATGGGTAGAGGGAGGAGCTCAAGACTTGGATCCTTGTCTGTATAAATGCGGCTGAGTTGGATCCGAGGATCGGACTCGTGACCCATCCATGAGGAAGAATGAAAAGGACATCAGATCTGAATTTCATAAGCCTAAATAAAGGCAGTGAATATTAATTTTGTAATTTTGGATAAACAGCTTATGATATCTCATTAACCACTCAAGCACGACATATACTGCCAGCAGGATTTTCTTCATACAGCAGTGAGCTTTCATAAGAGGCTATGCAGTTCTGTCTGTGTTACCTGACTGTTGAGATATTTACAGAAATATGAACATTATTACTAAACAAACAGTATACAAATAAGAAGTTATGTACTCACCATAACGTTCCATCTGAGTAGGTGGCTTCATTTGTCTGCAACCTGTGGGTCTTGGATCCGATATCGGATCCGAGCCGGCAACTTGTTTCATAGCTTATGGATCCGAGCTCCTAGCTCCTCCCCTCACCCATAATCCCCTGCCAACCCTCCATGACCTCAGATCAAGTTTGCCCTTCTATAGATACCCAAAAAGGGTATTCCAACAACCTGCATAGATCCATTCTGAAGGCCAGGGGGAAGGAGGGGGGATGGTTGCAGACAAATGAAGCCACCTACTCAGATGGAACGTTATGGTGAGTACATAACTTCTTAATCTGAAGTAGGGACTTCATTTGTCAGCAACCTGTGGGACAGAGTCCCCAGCTACCTGAATCTTGGGTGGCCATCATGGAAGGATATTGCAGAGCACCGCAGAGCCAAAGGATGCTCTCCCTCTAGAAATTACGTCCAGTTTGTAGTGGTTAATAAAGGTATGAGATGAGGCCCAAGTGGCTGCCGAACAAATATCATCCAACAGAACTCTAGATTTGAAGGCAGCAGAAGTAGAGATGGAACGAGTGGAATGTGTGCAAACTCCTCCAGGTGCGGGTCTCCCAGAAGCTTGGTATGCTAAAAGAATACATTGGGAAATCCAGCGTGACAAGGTGATTTTTGAGACTGCTTTCCCCAAATTGAATTTGGCAAAGGAAATGAACAGCTGGTTGGATTGCCTGTGACCAGCAGTCCTATGAGTATAAAAACGTAGCTGCCTATGAACATCTAATGAGTGCAGCTTTTACTCTCCTTTATTCTGATATTTAGGAAAGAAGACCGGTAGATTTATGGATTGATTTATATTGGTTTCTGATGCTATTTTGAGAAGGAAGGAGGGATTGGTCCTGAGGTACACTCTGTCCGGATGAAAAATCAAGTAAGGAGGCTTCACAGAAAGGGCTTGAAGTTCCGAAACTCTTTTTGCTGAAGTAATGGCTACAAGGAATGCTGTTTTCCAGGACAAGTATTTGAGATCCACTAAAGCGGCAGGTTCAAATGGGGGAACAGTTAGGGCTTGAAGAACTAGTGAAAGATCCCAAGGGGGTACGACTTCTTTGATAGGGGGTCTGAGCAGAAAAGTACCATTGAGAAAGGTTTTACACAATTTGGCCGACATCAAGGGCCCTGTGTCATGTCCCACATGGTAATGGGAGATGGCCGCCAATTATACTTTGACGGTTGAGCAACTAGCGCCTTCCTGAAAAAGTCTGGTTAGGAAGTCTAGTATGGATGGAAGAGGGGCCGTAAAGGGATCTAGATTATGATGCTCCGCCCAGATGGAAAAACGTTTCCATTTATTGCGGTACACTTTCCTGGTGGAAGGTTTATGTGCTGCCACGAGGATGGCTTTGACTGGTGAAGAGATACTGGGAGTCCTAACTATGAGTGGAACTGGAGCAACTAAGCTGTCAGCTTCAGACTGTCCAGATTTGGGGTCGACAAGCCCGACGGATGGGAGATTAGATCCGGACTGGGATCCAGAATCCAGGGGGGATTCACTAGGTGAGACCACAGGTAAGGGAACCAAGTTTGCCGAGGCCAGAATGGGGCAATGAGGATCATCCTGCTCCCCAACCGTGAGGCTTTCTGTAAGAGCTGTAGCATCAGGGGTAGAGGAGGATAGGCATAAAGTAGACCAGGCGGCCAAGCATGCACCAGAGCGTCTCTTGGAGTTTCCCCTGGAGGGGGAATCAGAGCGAAGAAATTGTCGCATTTGGTGTTTGAGGGAGAGGCAAAGAGATCGCAGCAGGGTTGCCCCCATATTGCGAATATCTGCTTCACTACTAGTGGGTTGAGAAACCACTCATAAGGGGAAAGAATGGTGCGGCTGAGTTTGTCCGCTAAGATGTTGGCCCGCCCCGGAATGTGCGTTGCAATCAGACAGCGGTTGGTGGAAATCGCCCATTCCCACACTCTCATGGCTTCACGTCAAAGAGGGTAAGACCCGGTTCCCCCCCCTGTTTGTTGATGTACCAGACAACAGACATGTTGTCTGACTGAATTGCAATAGTTCCTACGGGGAGGAGATTCTGAAGTGCTTGCAACGTGTACAGCACTGCTCTCATCTCCAGAACGTTGATATGCAGGGAGGTCTCTGTATCGTTCCACGCGCCTTCGACTGTCCTGCCTGAATAATGCCCCCCACCCGAGGCGGGAGGCGTCCGTGGTCACCGTGGCGAGAGGGGGAGGAATGCAGAAGGGTCGGCCCCGTATGGAAATCCGGAGCATGAAGCCACCATAACAGGGCCCTCCTGCAAGCCTTGCTGATAGCGATGGGGTGATGGAGAGGAAAAGACTGAAAGGACCATTGCACTAGAAGGGTCCACTGCAGTACCCTCATGTTCAGGCGGGCGCCATGGAGCCCAGTGCACTCAGGACCAATTCCGCCAGTGGGGCTTCTGACTGGAGGATGGCCCGCACCTGAAGTTGCAAATTCCATAGTCGTTCCGACGTCAGGAAGGCTCGTAGATCTCTGGTGTCTATTCTGGCTCCTATAAATTCTATGACTTGTGTCGGAGCAAGGAAAGATTTGTCCGCATTGATCGTGATGCCTAATTGGGGGGCTAGGCGGAGAAAGTAATCTCTGGCTGAACAAAGTAGATGCCTTGTTGAGGCGGTCAGGAGCCAGTCGTCCAAGTACGGGAAGACCTGCATTCCCTGGAGTCTCAGGTGGGCCGCTATCACTGCTAATACCTTGGTGAACACCCTGGGGGCTGTGGTGAGGCCAAAGGGAAGGACCCTGAACTGGTAGTGACTGGCTCCCAGCCGGAAGCGGAGAAACCTCCTGGATCATCTGTCCATTAGAATGTGGTAGTACGCATCCTTGAGGTCTATAGAGCACATCCAATCGTTCTCCCGTAGGAGGGGGAGAATAGATTGAAGAGTGACCATTCGGAATTTTTCCTTGGTTACTGACAGGTTCAAATGGGAAAGGTCTAGAATTGGTCTCAAGTCCCCCGTCTTTTTTGGCACCAGAAAGAACCTGGAGTAGAACCCTAATCTGAGCTGGTCTTGGGGGATGGGCTGGATGGCTCTTTTTCCTAGCAGCTGCTGGATTTCTGCGGCTGCAGCCTCCCTCTGATTGGGTGGTACATCGGGGAGGTTCCTGATTTTGGGGACATGAAGCATTGGAATTTTGTACCCTCTGGATATAATTCGAAGCACCCAGCGGTCTGACGTGATGGACTCCCATGCAGCTAGGTGTTCCGAGAAACGCCCCCCCGACTGCCTCCAGAGTGGAGCAGCCAGTCAACCCTTCAGGGCTGCTGCATGGGCCCGTCAGAGAAGGATTCTCTGGACCCAAACTTCCTCGGAGCCCCTCTGCCTCTGTGGCAGCGTCCTCCCTGTCCTCCTCTGCCACGGAAGGACTGGTTGTCCGGAGCGGGTTGGGAATGTTGCGATTTCTGGAACCACATCATCTTCTGACCCTTTTGGTTCTTCGAAAAGGACCGCTGGGGAGCAGAGAAGCGGACTCCAATGGCAGACAACGTCTTCCTGTCCTTCTCGCTCTGGACTAGCGTCTTGCGAACCGTTTTGCCAAACAGGGCAGAACCATCGAAAGGGGTGTTCGCAAAGGACGCTTTAAAGGGCGCTGCAAAGTCACAATGCCGGAGCCAGGCCTGACGTCTCATGACTAGGCCCGCTTCGCTAGCTCTAGCGGCTCCCTCGGTGGTGTGGGACAATAGCCGCATAGAGGTATTCGAAATGGATCTCAGACTGGCCATTCGGGTGGAGTACAACTGTTTGTCCTCCACCGACATGGACTCAGGGGGGAGGCAGCGTATTCTTTGATAAGATCCCACTGCATCCTGATGACGTGTGCCATATAGTTCAGGGACCTTACCGAAAAGGTCGCTGAACTAAAAACTCGCTTCCCTAAGCGATCCATCGAGCGGGACTCCTTGCTCGGTGGATGGACTGAGGGGCTCTCCTGAGCTAGTTCCCTCTTCGTGGCTGCCGCCGTCAACATGGCATCTACAGGGGGACCCTTGCTCCAGTGGGACCGGTCTGCGGGGAGGCTCAGTATCCTGTCCGGGCGTTTAGGGACTGGCTCCTCAGTGTCCGGGTCCTTCCACGCCTTGGTGGTAATAAGGTCCACCAGGGGGTCAGCCGGAGGAGACACCCAAGAGGTAGACGGGCCTGCTTCGAATGCCTCCAGAAACATGGACTCGTCGAAGGAAGCCTTGGGGGCAGACCACCCACCTCTGATCCTAAGCATTTCCATGATGTCTCCAAAGGAGACATCCTCAGGGGGTGATCTTGGGGAGCCTTCCCCTTCATCCAAGTCCGTGTCCTCGGTTAAGGACTCAGGGGAGTCCACGTGCCTCCTCTTGCACTTGTGCTTGCGAGGCACTTCCTCGGGGGGGCTGTCCGAGGAGGTCTCGCCAGCAACATCCTGTTCCAATGGAACAACCTGGGACATCGAAGCAGGCTGTCCCTGTGGCCGGGTGATGGAAGCCTGGCCCAGCAGAGAGGGAGTGCAGGGTGGAGCCGAGACAAGGGCCGGGGGTCCGGATGCTCTCGACAGAGCCCGCTCCACTACATCGAAGGCCGAGGGGGAACCGCTCTCCCTGGGCTCCGAGAGCCGACTCCCACTCGGATCCGATGAAGGGATCGGAGCCGGCGCCGAGACAGTCGGATCCAAATGACCAGTGTGCTCCGACCTGGACAGAGCCGAAGGCACAATGAATCCCTCGGATCTGAAGCTCGGTCCACGGCTCCGAGAGGTCAGATCCGACAGACTCGAGGGCAGGGTCGGATCCAAAGTACCAAGTACTGTCGGCGCCGACCCACCCCCGGCTCCGAACGCTCTGAATCCGGGTAGTGGGTCAGAGAAGGAGCAATTGGAGCAAAAAAGAGTGTCAAGCTCCCCCCCGAAGGGGGGGGGAGGCAAGAGCACTCCCATATGCAGCTGGGCCTGGATGAACCATCGCATCATCCGGTCCAAGTCTGCATCTGATATACTGTAAGTCGATCTCGATGAGGCCACCGAGGCAGGCCTGGAATGCCGCCTCGATGACCTCGATGGAGATCGGGCCTCCTCCTCCTCGGGTCCTGGGGAGAAACAAGGAGATCGGAGCCGAGGAGGAGACCTAGAAGCTGTGGAGGGAGAAGCCTGCTTAGCCGGCGGGGCCGAAGCGGAGGCCTCGGCCCGCCGCTTGTGGTGCTTCTCCCTCCGTTTCTCCCTCCTGGCCTCCCTGTCCTCTGGCGCTTTAGCGGGAGTTTGAGTCCCGGCCGAAGGAAGGGGGCAGGAGTGGCCATCACCACAGGCTGTGGTAGTTCCACGGGAGGAGCGGGGGCCGAAGCAGAGTCCGGGGGCAAAAGTCCCACCAGGACCAGCTTCAACCTCTGCTCTTTCAGTGCCCTGGGGTTGAACGCTGCACAAATGGTACAGCCTGAGGAGAGGTGTTCAACCCCAAGGCATCGAATACACAGAGTGTGGCCATCAGCCGGGGAGAGCTTATGGCCACACTCGGTACATTTTGAAAAAAATGGCTTTTGGGGCCTCTGCCATACTGAGGGAGAAAAAGAAAGCACTACACAAGTACACAGGCCCCAAAACACAAACACACACACACTCACTAACGACCAGCGAGGGGAGGGAAAAAACTATGTAAAAAGTACAAAAAATAAAGGGAACCTAACACTTGCACACTGTTTTAAATTTAAAGACAGAAAGGAAGATAGAAAATACATTTATCTGAATAAGTCGCTAAGAGCACTGAAAAACCCAGCTACACACAAACGCGGCAAACTAGATCTGAGGTCATGGAGGGTTGGCAGGGGATTATGGGTGAGGGGAGGAGCTAGGAGCTCGGATCCATAAGCTATGAAACAAGTTGCCGGCTCGGATCCGATATCGGATCCAAGACCCACAGGTTGCTGACAAATGAAGTCCCTCCTCCAGATCAATAATCAATATCTCTTTAGTTGTATTAGACAGAGGTGAAATATCAGTACAGTTGTGTTTGCCAGCATGTATGCTTTAAGATGAAATCTTCTTATACCTTGTATGTAGCATGGTTTTGGAATTATTAATGCAAATATGAAGAAGTGACATTTGACACCTAGAGGCGTGAGTAGGAGGTAACTGCAAAAACGCCTGGAGGCGCACTCAGCTGTAACGAGTTAACGGCCAGCTTGTGTCTACCTAAAATTTACAACGTAAAGCTAGAGATGCTTTCAGATGAAGAATACTACTTACAGACAACCAAGGGCGCCCGCAGGCAGGTGCAAGGGGGTGCACTTGCACCCCCCTGGAATCTAGTTAATCTTTCCATTTAAAATTACAAAAAAGTTTTTTTGGGGCGTTCTTCTTTAAGAAGCCCTTCGAAGTCCAGGCGAAGATGCTGATATCATCGCGCGGTGCACAGTTTGCGAGCGGGAACTGAAACAGACGGTTTCAGGTTTTGAAATGGATTTACTTTACCTGCAACTCTGACTTAACAGACGGGACGCTTGTCACAGTGAGTAAGGTGTGTGTGTGTGTGTGTGTGTGTGTGTGTGTGTGTGTGTGTGTGTGTGTGTGTGTGTGTTTCATTTAGATGTATGTAGTGGCGTATAGAAATTTATAATGTGATCCCTGTGCACAGTGCACTATGTAATGTGTTATTTTAATCTTTTGTACATACCTATGGCTATGTGTCATTCGAGACTCACCTGCTTTGAGCTGTTTACTCATGCATTCAACACTGGAAATTGTGTTGAAGAAGGGCATGGACTAAACCACAAAGTGTAAGTGAACATTTTTTTTTAGCTAATGAACAGCAGAGTCAGAGTTCTGGCATGGTTATATATGCCAAAATAGGAGTTGAGCATAGGTTACTGCAAATTATTATAGCTTTAGAGCAATTGTACATTTCCATTATGGCACTGATTAGTTTATTGACTGACATACATAAGCATATTTACAAATAAACATATTCAGACATTCAAAATGAATTAACAATGGTCATCTATTAAAGATAAGCATAGATATAGGCAATAGTAATCTGAGAAATTAAAAAAAAAAAAAACAACCTGACTGCTGTGATTTCTGCACATACTAATATGATGGAGAAAAAAATAAGAAGTTATGTACCTACCATAACGTTCCATGTTAGTTGTCTTCTCTCGCCTTCTTTCTTGCTTGATGGGTTCGGAGCCGATCCTCAGCTCCGACTCGGCACTTGCTTTAGCTCGAGAACTCCTTTTACCAGCTCGAGGCAGCCCCATATCCCATGATGCAAGGCAGTAAGTACCCAGATCTCGTTTGTTGACAAAGGGCAATAACACCAAGCAAAAAATACTTCCCAAAGGAAGAAGAAACTTACAGATGGAAAAAGGACCAGGTCTGAATGGTCTTTAGCATAATAGTTTCTTATACAAGGTCTGTCCAGGCCAGGGGAAAGGAGGGAGGGTCAAGAAAGAAGGCGAGAGAAGACAACTAACATGGAACGTTATGGTAGGTACATAACTTCTTAATGTTAAGTTGTCAATCTCGCCTTCATTCTTGCTTGATGGGACCGTCCTAGCACCTCTATCCTGGGTGGCTCAATGGAACAAACTCTTGAGGACTGTAGAGCCAAAACTGGCTCTGTCCCTGGAGGCCAAGTCCAATTTGTAATGGGAAACAAAAGTGTGAGGAGTGGCCCAAGTGGCCGCTGCACAAATAGTGTCCAAAGGAAGTCTAGCCTGAAAAGCTGTAGAAGTAGCTAAACTCCTGGTTGAATGTGCTTTAGGTTTTGAGCACAGCTGTTTTCCCCTGAGCGATAGATTTCAGTGATGACCGAAGAAAGCCATCTGGACAAAGTCACTTTAGAAACAGGAAGGCCTTTTTATTATCCGAATAGGAAACAAAAAGTTGATCAGATTTTCTAAATTTTTTGTTCTGTCCAAATAATATCCGAGTTGACGGTGGACGCCAAGATAATGTAGCTTTGTTCAGCCCTATCTGAATAGTTAGGAAAAATACCGGAGATCAATGGATTGATTCAGATTGTTCTTTGAAGCAACCTTAGGTAAAAAGGATGGATTAGTTCTCAAAGATACTCTGTCTTTGTGAAAAATCAAATAGGGGTCGAACCGAAAGAGCATGAAGTTCAGACACCCTCCTGGCAGATGTAATAGCCACTAGAAATAAAGTTTTCCAAGAAAGATATTTCAGGGAACAAGAAACAGCTGGCTCGAAGTTGTGAAGAATCAAGGATGTCAGCACTAAATTTAGATCCCACTGAGGAGGAGGATTCCTGATTGGAGGCTTCAGTAGGAAAATTCCTTTCAAGAAGGCCCTGCAGAGCCTATGGGACATAATATTATGATCTGCTATCCCGACATGAAAATTAGAAATAGCAGCCAATTGAACTCTGACTGTGGAAGAAGAGGAGCCTGCATGAAAAATCTCTGCTAAGAAGTCCAGAACTGCCTGAACAGGGGCAGTAAAGGGATCAATATTTTGGGCCTTAGCCCAATAAGAGAAACGTTCCATTTGCTTGTGTAAATCCTCCTGGTAGAGGATTTTAGTGAAGCTACTATGATGTCTCTAACTGGGTTAGAGATCAAAGGAAGCCTGGCTAAGGAAGGAAGTGGAGCAACCAAGCTGTGAGGTTGAGAGAAGGGATTGACCGGTGCAGCTGACCGGATTGGTGAATCAGTAGATCTGGCACTGGGTCCAGATGCCACGGCTGCACCAAAAGGTGATGATGGAGGAACGGAAACCAAACTTGTCGAGGCCAGTAAGGGGCAATGAGAATCAATTTGGCTCTCAAAACAGTAGCTTTCTGGATCACCTGAGGGATCAGAGGAAATGGAGGGAAGGCATAAAGAAGTCCCTGGGGCCAATCCTGGGTCAGAGCGTCTCTGGGGGGATGGCCTGATAGAGGGAAGAGGCTGAAGAAGTCTGGACATTGGCTGTTTTGGGGAGTAGCAAAAAGATCGCAACATGGGCGACCCCATTCCAGAAAAATCTCTTCCGCTATAGATTGTTTGAGAGACCACTCGTGAGGCATGAGAATAGCTCTGCTCAATCTGTCCGCTATAATGTTGGTTTTCCCAGGGATATGCGTTGCTACCAGAAACCGATGAGAGGAGATCGCCCATTGCCAAAGTCTGAGCGCTTCTCGACACAAGGGGTAGGACTTGGTTCCGCCCTGTTTGTTGATATACCAAACTACAGACATGTTGTCTGTGTGGACTGCAATTGTCCCTACGGGAAGAAAGTCGTTGAGGGCTTGCAACGTTAAAAGCACTGCTCTCATCTCCAGGACATTTATGTGCAGATGGTACTCGAACGGTTGCCACGTCCATGAACCCTCCTTCCCTGATAATGACCCCTACCCGATCAGGGAGGCATCCGTGGTGACAGTGGCTATCGGGGACGGAGGTACAAAGCACCTGCCTTGGTGAACCTGAGACGATGTGATCCACCAAGCAAGATGTTCTTTGCATGTTTGTGTAACCAGAATCTGGTGACGCATTGGGAGTTGCTGGTATGACCACTGTGTGAACAGCATCCACTGAAGGAGGCATGTAGAACCGAGCCAGGGAAGAAGAGTAATGGCCGCAGCCATGAGACCTAATACCTTTAGAACCATTCTGGCCTGTACTTTCTTGCTGGCCAGAATGATCCTGACATGAGTCTGAATGTCTGAAACTCTTTGTTCTGTAAGGGTAGCTGGCATCCGAACAGTATCTAAGTTTGCGCCTATGAAGGTAATAGACTGGCAGGGCGATAAGGATGACTTTTCGAAGTTGATTGAGATGCCTAAATGAGAAACACAGGTCTATTGTGTAATCCCTGGCTTGTATAAGCTGATGCCTGGTGGTGGCTGACAGGAGCCAGTCGTCGAGATACGGAAACACCTGGAATCCCTGACGTCTCAGGTGAGCCGTGACCACTGCCATACATTTGGTGAACACTCTGGGGGCTGTAGTGAGACCAAAGGGCAGGGCTCTGAACTGGAAGTGACTGGACCCCAGCCGACAGCGGAGAAATCTCCTGGAGCGTCTGTGAATTTTGATGTGATAGTACGCGTCCTGAAGATCTATTGAGCACATCCAGTTGTCCTTCTGTAAGAAGGGCAGAATTGACTGAAGAGTGACCATTCGAATCTTGTCTTCCTGACAGACTTGTTGAGTCTGCTGAGATCCAATATTGGTCTCCAGTCTCCCGTCTTTTGGGGACCAAAAGAACCTTGAGTAGATTCCGGCTCTGAATGGTCTATTGTAACTGGCTGAATGGCTCTTTTTTGCAGTAGTTTTGCGATTTCTAACTCTGCAATGTCCCTTAGACTGGGTGGTACATCTGGAAGGGAACTTGAGGGAAGGGACTTTCCTCGAAAGGAATTATGTAACCCTTGGATATGATCGACTGTACCCATCGGTCTTGAGTGAGGGAATGCCAGGCTTCTGGGTACAGTGATAATCTTCCCGACTGCCTCCAAGGAGGGACAGCCGGGCAACACCTCAGGGATGCTGAAAAGGCTTATCAGAGAGAGGCTCCCTGTTTCCCTGGTTCTTCGGACCCCTCTGCCTCTAGAGCGTCTGTTGTTGTTACCCCTCTGCCTCTAGGGGTAAACTGACCACATGAATCGGCGTGACTCCTTGGGATTTACTGAACCACATCTTCCCACCCTTCTGTCCTTTGGGATAAGGCCTAGAAGGGTGGAAAACGGACTCCAACAGCAGAAAGAGTCTTGCCGTCCTGCTCACACCTGGTCAAGGTTTCCTTCACCTGAGGGCCAAACAAAGCTGACCCATCAAAGGGAGAATTTGTGAAGGGCCTTAAAGGGATCTGCAAAATCACATAGCCGCATCCAGGCTTGGCGCCTAAGAGCCACACCTGTGCCTCATGGCTCTACTGGCTCCATCCGCAGCATAAGATATTAGCCGCATGGAGGAGTTAGCAATGGAATTGAGGGTTCCTAGCTGCGAAGCAATCTTTCTTGAGCCCCTGCAGCTGTAGGATCCTGAACTACTTCTCCCAGCTCCTTGAGGATATCTCTTTGGAGTCTGGTGAAGTGACATAGGTAATTCAGCGAGCATAGCAAAGGTCGCTGAGGAAAACGTCCGCTTGCATTACCTATCCATGGTCCTAGAGTCCTTATTAGGAGGATGGACAGGCACGGAAGGATCTGCAAGTTCCTTTTGGTGGCCGCAGCCACCACCATGGCATCAGCGGGACACCCTTGGTAAGGAATTGTTTGTCACTAGGGGCAGTGATAAATTTAGAAGGCCTCCTAGGGACTGGCTCTACAGAGTCAGGAGCTGCCCACGCCTCGTGCAATAACCTGCATAAGGGGGTCGAAGGCGGAGACACCCAGGAGGTGGAGGGCCGAGATCCAAACGCCTCTAGGTATACTGACTCATCCTCAGAGGGATTGGTGGTGGGCCAGTTTCCCCTCTGTTTCAGAAGTTCTAGGATGTCTGAGAAGGAGACATCCTCAGAGGGGGATCTAGGGGATCCCTCTGACTCATCAAAGTCAGTATCCGAAGTGACAGACTCGGGGAAGTCTACATGCTTCCTCTTACAAGTCCTCTTCCTAGGAGGATCTCCCGAAACATCAGGAGAATCCTCGGAAGAGGGCGAAATTCCCAATGGGGAAACCTGAGGCGGAGGATCTCTGGGTCCTGTAGCAAGAGAAGTGGCAGAGATGTCAACAGGTACTATAGAGGGAGGAGCTACGGCAACAGACTGCTGACTGATACCAGTGGCCAGTACACTCTTCATCACCTCGAATGCTCCCCTCCCAGGCAGGTCCGAGAGAACCCGCTCCGAAGAGCTAGGAACTCCAGGGGCCACCGAAAGGGAAGTCTCCGAGGCAGATGTCGGAGCCGAGCTCACCAAGGTCGAGGCTCCAAGGGGAAGAACGGGCTCGGACAAGGGTCCGATGCCACTCACCCCCTCGGAGGAGACCATGGAAGCCCGACCACCGAATCCCTCTAAGGAAGAGGAGATAAGAGTAGAGGCTGAAGGAACAGAAGGGGGTATCCGTCCTCCAGCCGTAGCAGTAACCATGCCCGAAGACTCCAACTCCAAGCTCTGGGGTAGAGTTGAAGGAGGAACTGTAACGGGGTGTGGACCAACAGTCGTCTGCTGAGACGGGCTGTGTAACATTTGGGCCAGTACCTGTGACTTGAGTAATCTACTGACCACTCTCTAGGTCATGATCTGACAACCTGGATGACCTTGAAGATCGGTTCCGATGGCTCCGTTCCGATAGAAGAGGTGAAGCCGAGCCGAAGTAGCGGCTCCAAGGAAGGAGCCCTCGACCTCTTCCTGGAATGAGCCATCGGAGCCGATACTACAGATCCTGTCGGCGCCGACTTCTCGGAGCCGACAGAACGCTCGATGTATCGGCTCCAGCCAGAGCCGATACAGCCACCAGTAACGGTGTCGGAGCCGATCGGAGCCGACACCGATGCCTGTGCCACATGGGTGTCGGAACCGACCGGAGCCGCCATCGAAGTGGACAATACAGATCCGGCCCCGATAGCCATCCGTGCCGAAAGCTTTGTCAAGCCAGAATCGGCTCCAGCCGGAGCCGATCTCCACTCAGTACCAGTCGGAGCCGAGGCCGCAGGCTTAGATACAGAAGCCTGGGCCTTGGCAGGTTTTGTTGATTTTGGTGGAGCCGACTTAGCCGGAGAGCCCTCCGGCTTAAGAAGGCCCCTAAGAATCAACTTGTTACGCCTCTCCTGCAGGACTCTCTGGCTGAAGGAGTGACAAATAGCACAGGAGTCCTGCAGGTGAAGAGGGCCCAGACAATACAGGCAAGAAGTGTGACCGTCTGTCAGAGACATCTTCTGACAGCACGAGTCACACTTCTTAAAACCTGAAACCCTCTCCTTTGACATGGTGCCGAACACACAATACACACACACCAGTCAAATTAAATTAAACAAAATACCAAGAGGTATTCTATAAAACACCAACACACACACCCTAACAGGGGGGGGATGGGATAGGGAATTGACTAACAAAAAATTAAAAGAGACAGGGAATTTCTGTCAGAAAGGGATAGAAATTAAATTTAAACTATCAAAAAATTAGTTTTAGACTAAAAAGGGGCTTGAAAAATCACAAAGTGAACAACTTACCAGGAGCTGGTAAAAAGAAGACCTCCTAAGCGCTGCAAACGAGATCTGGGTACTTACTGCCTTGCATCATGGGATATGGGGCTGCCTCGAGCTGGTAAAAGGAGTTCTCGAGCTAAAGCAAGTGCCGAGTCGGAGCCGAGGATCGGCTCCGAACCCATCAAGCAAGAATGAAGGCGAGATTGACAACTTAACATCTGTTGTTTTCATAAATAAAAAAAAAGTCCTAGTGAATCTTTCCATAGTGATGGTAGGCAATTTTAATTGTAACCTTGGCAAACAAAAGGGATAAATAACACGGCTACTACATATTTATAGACTCTACTTCAGCTACTAAAAGACAACTGTTTCCCTACTCTCTTTGGACTCCCTTGCCCTTCTAAACTCAACAAATCAGTCAACTGCTTGCCCTTCTCAGTTATTTAAGCAGGGAAGCACTACTTGCGTATATTCCTGATAACAAACACATTTTGTCCATCACTTTTCCATACAACGTATAATGATATAACAAACTGAAATTCGCCATGGAAGCTGACACTCGTCCTCTGTATACCAATTTGTATGATGCAGCAGGCAAAACATTTATATTCTCTTACACTATAATTTCCTTAATTGCTTTGTTTATAATTTGTTGATCCAGTAAGACAAAGGAGGTAAAAGTGGTGACAGAAAAGTGTTAGGCCTGACAAAATGAGCTACCTAGGTTAGCACATTCTTTGTCACGGGTTGTGTAAATTGAACCCCGATATGCTTTATATTGTTCCTTACCTCAGCCTGCTATGAATCACTGTCACTCTGTTCTTTTTCGTTTTCATGAAGTTGACAGCAAATTAGGTGACACTATAGGGACTGTGTTGGAATCTAGCAGTTTTAACTGTGTATAGTCCTAGGAAAATATAAATGTTGGATATTTCTTTTTTATTTTTAATTTTATTAAAGTCATGCTAAGGAACCTGCAGAATATATGGCATTTCCAATAGAAAGTTTTCTTAAGAAATTATTAAAACAGACTACACTTATTGCTTTTGGGACTTACTTTTGTTTTTTGTCTGGATAAAAGAGAATATTGTCCAGGTCGTTTATATCTATGGCGAGGAAATTGAGATTCTCTCTTCTTTCTGTGAATCTGAATTTTAAGCATAGATTATTAAAAAATAATTCATTGGTAAAAAAATAAAAATGCCAATTATTACTATATTTTCATGTGTGACATTCAGTAAAAGAATTTATAATTTGTAAGTTCAGAATTTAGCATAAAGTACTTTTTCTTGTTAATAGCTTAACTTTCCCTCATACTTGTTCAGTTCCTCAGAAAATCTATGGTTCCTGTATTTTTGTGTCCTTGCAAAGCCAGTAGCGCATTGATGCAGCGGTAGCATTGTTGCCTGACAGCTACATGTTCTCTGGTTTGATTCTTGGCTGGGGTGCCTTACATTCTGTGTGGAGTCTGTATGCCCTCCCTGTTTTTGTTTCCTCCCATCTTACAAAGATGTGTCTGTCTGGAGTGTTTCTCCCTGGGCCTCTGCTAAAAATTAGCTTTTTTTCCAAGTCAGACTTTCCTGGTTAACAAATGTTAAAAATGACACGCATGTAAATATCAGACTTCATATTCTTCAGAAAGTGCATGGTAACACAAAAGCTTTTATTCTTTTATTCTAGCAATTTTTAAGTGTATAAGATGAATATTTGAAATTTGTCCCTATTTTTGGGACTGTATTCCCCATTATTGGCTTCATCCAGGTTTTGTGCTAAGGTTGAGAGCTATGGTAAGAACTGAATATGTTTGGGGGCTATATCCCCCCATTACTGGCTTTGTCCGGGTGTTTTTTGCTAAGAGGTTGAGAGCTATGGTGAGGACTGAATTCACTGAATGTTTGGGGGCTGTATTCACCCATTATTGGCTTTATTCAGGTGTTTTGTGTTAAGAGGTTGACAGCTGTGCTATGGTGAGAACTGAATTCACTAAATGGTAGCCATTTAAGTTTCCGTCTTCCTCTTTCACAAAACAGCTGATTTGGCATAGTGGTATGTTTCTCTGACTGTTTTGCATAGGGTCTCCTGGGTTCAAGACGTGGCAGTGAAATGTATGGTGGTAACGCAGCATTTTATTCTAGCAACTTTCCAACATTACACAAGCAATGTTTAAAATGTGTCCCCGATTTTGGCATTTTCTCTCCCCCCCCCCAATAAATTTTGGCTTTTTCCAGATTTCTTGTGCTGCAAAGTTCAGAGATGCATCTTGAGTGTCGAGTAGATTTTACAAGGAGCTGAGAGCTGCAGGGGAACAAAAGTTTAGTGCTGCTTATGCTTTGTCTGCTTGCATTGTTAATAGCACAATAGGTAGTGTACTTGCTTTTGATGCTGAAAGCTGTGGGTTCTACTCCTACAGTAGGTAGATGCATTGCTGATACTGTACTGTGTTGTAAAGGGGGTGGATGCTGCAGTCCTTTTTGGCAAAGATACCTAGTAACTATGAACCTGTTATCAGTTTGCTATCCATTCCCTATTGCGGTATTACTAGCTTATCATTTTTTTAATGCATGCAACGTAGGCAATTTATTCTTCAAGGGCAACAGGCACTTTATTGTAGATGAAACAATGACATATAAAGTTGTTTGCTAGCAGCAACCTCTTTATTAGTTACAGATTTCTTTAATGTGGATTTTACTACTTCAGAAATTGTGCATATTTACTGATGCTGGTGGACTATAGAAGGTTGAGTAGACTTTTTATGATGGAAATGTTCTGAATTGGGCAGTTTTGTCATTGGTGTATGCATTTTGTTTCATTGCTTGCTGGAAAAATGTTCAAAACCATAAACTTAAAATGCCCTCTAACAACTGTACTGTATTGTACACGGAATATAATGTAATACAGTCAGGAAGGTGTATTAAAGAGCATGTGTATCAAAGAGCATGTGTATGTTTCATGTTCAAGGGGCCTATGATTTTGAAAACAGCCCAGAGTTAATCTTTATCTGCCACTGGCAAAATGTATTTTCTTTGAATGTGGGTTTCAATGCTGTTTCAATGCATGTGAGTTTCAAGGGCAGAGAAGTTTTAATGCTAAGTCTATTTTCATTGTGAGACTTCATTGCTTTGTTTAACAGATATCTATTAGGGTTTGTGCTGTAAAATGCAAAATAAAGCTTTCAAATGAAATCTAAATCATCGCAGAAGTAAAGCAGTATGCACTTTACAGTGTTTATGGTAAATGGGGCAAAATAACCAAGGAATGGGACATTGGAATGGCTGCAGAGGGGAGTCCATTCGACCATGATTTTGTGAGGGGGGGGGAAGGGTAGCAAACTCAGAGAGCCCCGGTTGAACTATACCTCTCAATTCACCATATTTTTGCAGAATGAATAGATATTTGCTTCTTATTTTGGTTTGTTCCTCATAAAATTTGTGGTTTTCTAGCAAATCATTTAGGAATTAAGTCACTAAATGACAGACATTGAGTTTCAGACGTCATAACCTTCAGAAAAATGCATGCTAATGCAAGACCTGTTATTTTATACAAGAGCAATTTTCAGTAGTGTTTGTATGTTCCCCAAATATATTTGGCCTTGTTCAGATTTCCTGCATTAAGAGGTTGAGAGGTATGTGCAAATCGCTTTGTAGAATTCGGAATATCCAAACCTCTCTACTGTCCCCCAATTTTGGCTCAAAATGTTGCTCTCCCCTAATAATCCCTCCTCAAAATGGCAATTTTGGAAGAAAACATGGAGGGTTTACAATTATATATAAATGTAATGATCAGAGTTATTACTTTTATTTCAGAAATGCATGTAGATCTCTTATTTTGTTAGCTGCTCAAGTTAACAGTGTTAATATTAAAAAGGTGTCCCTTTTTTGACAGGTTCCCAGCTGTATTGTGTGGCAACTTTTATATTTTTACATCACATTTTTGGTTTGTTTTTCATAAAATTGTGGTTTTCTGGCAAATTAGTGGCAAACCATTAAAGACTGAAGTTAGAAAATAATGGCAGACATTTGAGTTTCAGATTTCATACCCTTTAGAAAATTTGTACTAATGCAAGACCTACTACTGTTCTATTATCTAAGTTAATAAGAGCAATATTTAAAAATTGTCCTTATTTTTGGGCCTGTGTCCCACTTCTAGTTCTATGTATGGCTTTGTCCAGATTTCTTGCTCTGAAGTTGAAAGGTATGAGTGTAAGAGCCATCACTGTCAGCCAGAGACATTTCAAATTGTGACATACTTGTTGCACCCCACTCCCCATTGTAGTGGCTCTGGATTTGTCCAAGGAAGGCAAGGAGCAGTTATGCAGTGTAAGTGTGCATGTGCAGAGTATTCCCCCATCCAAGGTAGACCACAAGTACGACCGTGGCTTTTCATCTGTCCTTGATTTTGCAGAATGTTCTGATTTTCTGTCATATTTTTATACTGTTGATTTATGCTTCTTATTATTCAGGAAATGCATGCTGTCACAGTGCCCTGTTGCTCTGTTTAAGTAGCAATGATTTAATGACCATCAGGTAAGCTTGTCAGAGATTGCAAGATGCAAGTAAGCTTTAATAAGCATACTGTTAAAGAATTACCAGCAATGAAAGCCGTTCCGCTGTTGCCATGCCAAGAATATTTACATAACTAGATAATGTATAAGCCTTGGGTATTGAAATGCATATGACAGTATTTATAATAAAAGGACAGGATTACAGTATTTTCAGAAGCTCATTACATTTGTTGGAGACTTGCAGTCATCTTTTGTTGGAGACTTGCAGTCATCTTTGCAGACTTACCCGTAAACTAAACAGAATGCCAATCTATCATGTGTAGTCCATACCTTATGCAGGAATCCTTTAAGCAATTTATCTTGAGCTTGTTTCTTGCTTGCTGTTCATTTTTTACTTTGATCATGTCTTCCCCATGAACCAAGTAGATAGTTGTGTCAGGCAGTAGGTCTTTTTTGGATAAGAAACAAATATTGTCTGTATAAGAAGGAGGTTGCATACCCCTCAGCTGTCCAGGTTTTTGTCCAGATTTTTTGCCCCATATTCTTTCTAAAAAGGATTGAAGTTGCTAAATAATGACAGACATTTGAGTTTTAGATGTCATATCCTATAGAAAAATGCATACTAACATCATCATAATCTTCTTTCGGTCGCCACAGCGGATCATCTGTTTCCATTTCTTCCTGTCCTCTGCATCTTGCTCTGTCACACCAACCACCTGCATGTCCTCTCTCACCACATCCATAAACCTTATCTTAGGCCTTCCTCTTTTCCTGTTACCTGGTAGCTTCATCCTTAGCATCTTTTTCCAATATACTCAGCATCCCTCCTCAGCGCATGTCCAAACCAACGTAATCTTGCCTCTCTGGCTTTGTCTCCAAACCTTCCAACCTGGGCTGACCATCTAATATACTTATTCCTAATCCTGTCCACCCTCGTCACACCCAGTGCAAATCTTAACATCTTTAACTTTGCCACATCCAGCTCTAACTCCTGTCTTTTTGTCAGTGCCACTGTCTCCAACCCATATAACATAGCTGGTCTCACTACACTCTTGTAGACCCTTCCTTTCACTCTTACAGGTACTGCCTGTCACAAATCACTCCTGACACTCTTCTCCACCCACTGCATCCTGCCTGTACTCTCTTCTTCACCTCTCTTCTACACTCACCGTTACTCTGAACTACTGATCTGAAGTATTTAAACTCCTCCACCTTCGTCACCTCTACTCCTTGCATCCTCACCATTCCTCTATCCCCCCTCTCATTCACACACATATATTCTGTCTTATTCCTGCTGACCTTCATTCGTCTTCACTCTAGAGCATATCTCCCTCTCTCCAGGGTCTCCTCCACCTGTTCCCTACTCTCACTACAGATCACAATGTCCTCTGCAAACATCATAGTCCATAGTCCACTGGGACTCCTGTCTGATCTCATCTGTCAACCTGTCCATCCCCATTGCAAATAAGAAAGGGCTCAGAGCTGATCCTTGATGTAACCCCACCTCCACCTTAAATGCATCTGTCACTCCCACCGCAGACCTCACCACTGTCACACTACCCTCATACATATCCTGTACCACTCTTACATACTTCTCTGACACTCCTGACTTCCTCATACAGTACCACAACTCCTATCTAGGCACCCTGTCATATGCTTTCTCTAAGTCTACAAAAACACAATGCAACTCGTGATCTTCTCTGTACTTCTCCATCAACACTCTCAGAGAAAACATTGCATCTGTAGTGCTTTTTCCCGGCATGAAACCATACTGCTGATCACTAATCATCATGTCCCTTCTTAACCTAGCTTCCACTACTCTTTCCCATAACTTCATGCTGTGACTGATCAATTTAATCCCTCTGTAGTTACTACAGATCTGCAGCTCAACCTTATTCTTAAAAATCGGTACCAAAACACTTTCTCCACTCCTCGGGCATCCTCTCACTTTCCTCGGGCATCCTCTCACTTTCCAAGATTTCATTAAACAATCTCTAGTTAAAAACTCCACTGCCATTTATAGGTTCATAGGTTTATACTAGGCTATCTGCCCTAAGGCATTTATAAGCCTAGCCCAAATTTTTGTGGCTTACGCCACCCCTTATATGAAAAAATACTGTGCCCATTAGTTTGTTGTGCCACTGTCCAGCAGTGACACAGAGATGATTCCTGGGGTAAACCTACGATCTCCCATCCACAGGTCTAGATTTCTCTTGAAAAGAGTCAGCGAGGTGCTCTGCCTCACATGGACCGGGATTTTATTCCACAGCATAGGGAGTCTCTGAGTGATAAATCTATCCCTCCAGCACGTCCTATTTATATCCGTGCTAAGGTTTAAGTTGCTTGCTCTAGTGGTTTTGGCGGATTTGGATTTTTTGAGGTGGAGCATGTCCATTAATTCCGGGTTGGACATGGCCTTGTATGTCAGGCACATGTCACCTCTGAGCAGACGGTATGACTGAATAGAGCTGGAGTTTCTTCAATCTGGCAGCATATGACAGATTTTGGAGTCCCTTTATCCTTTTGGTGAGGAACTTTTGGGGTCTCTCCAATTGCTGCAGATGTCTGGTGAGATACATCCCGAATGGGGCATTGTACTCGATCATTGGTCTGATAAGTGAAGAGTACAGGGGAACAATGACCTCACTAGATCTGGATGTGAATCCCTTCATGATCAGGTGGGCAATGTAGAAGGTCTTTCTAACCACTTTAGCAATGTGAGTGTCAAAAGAAAGGCCACTGTCAACCTGGGTCCCCAGGTCCCTGATAACCTCTTCTGTGCTTAGTGGATTGCCACCTATATGGTAGCTTGGGGTTACCTTGTTTTTCCCAAGGGTATGACTATACATTTTTGGCGTTTAACTTCAGGCCATGGCTCTGGCACCAGCTATCTGTTTCCGTGAGTCCCTTCTGAAGGATATCCGTGTCCGATGCACTTTCCACTATGGCCCAGTTTGCAGTCGTCTGCAAACTTTGTCAGCCAAAGTCCTCCCATGCTGGCCTGTACTTCTGAGAAGTAGATGCCAAACAATAGGGGCCAAGGACCGAGCCCTGTGGGACACCACTTGTGACCGGCTTGGAGTCTGACACAGCGCCAGCAACTCTAACCCTGTGGGTTCTGTCCTTAAGCCAGTTTGCAACCCATCTTGTGACATATGGGTTTACATTTAAGCTGGTAAGTTTTTCTACAATACCGAGTGGGGTATTGTGTCAAAGCCTTTGCAAGGTCAAGGTAGGCTGTATGGACTGCCTTTCCCTCATCAATGGCCTTGGTGACTGTTTCGAAGAAGTCGACCAAGCTCAAAAGGCATGATCTTCCCTTGACAAAGCCAAACTGGGTCGGGTCCAATGTCTGCAAGTCCCCTATATTTTTGTTTATGAGCTCCATTATGATCCTCTCCATAGCTTTGCAGACTAGACTTGTTAAGCTTATGGGGCGGTAATTACCAGGGTCCGTAGAGGCACCGCCTTTGTGGAGTGGGACCACAGTTGCCGTACGCCACTCCTTGGGCACGTATCCTGTGGTAAGGCTGAGATTAAACAGCTGCCTTATCTGCGGGGTTAATTCCTCATTTAGCTCGTGTAGCACACATCCGGGGACACCATCCGGTCCCATTGATGCTGTGTTCTTAGCTTTAGAGAGAGCAGCTTTCACCTGCGCATTTGAGATGTCCGGGAGGCTACACTCGGCTGGGATAGTTATCTCTCCTTTAGGGGGGAGAGGGGGGTGAAGTTTGCACTGAACCTGTCTGCCAGTATGTTGGCAATGTCTGTGGGTTCAGTGATTTTTGTATCATTTTGGACTAATTCTGAGCATATCTGGGAGTTTCCACCCAGGTTCCTAACATAGCTGAAAAAGGCCTTATGATTGTCCTTTGAATCATTTCACATAAACACCTCCATGCATCCACAGGTATGTCATCTGGACCAACAGCCTTTCCATTCTTCATCCTCTACATAGCTATCCTTACTTCCTCCTTGCTAATCCATTGTACCTCATGATTCACTATCCCCACATCATCCAACCTTCTCTCCCTCTCATTCTCTTCATTCATCAACCCTCAAAGTACTCTTTCCATCTCCTCAACACACTCTCCTCACTTATGAGTATGTTTCCCCTCTTTATCCTTTATCACCTTTACCTGCTGCACATCTTTCCTAGCTTGGTCCCTCTGTCTAACCAATCGGTAAAGGTCCTTTTCTCCCTCCTTAGTGTTCAACCTTTCATACAACTCTTCATATGCCTTATCCTTAGCGTTCGCCACCTCTCTCTTTGCTATGCACCTCATCCCCTTATACTCCTGCCTACTTTCTTCATTTGTCTGACAATCCGGCTTCTTCTTTGCAAACCTCTTTCTCTGTATACTCTCCTGTACTTCCTCATTCCACCACCATGTCTCCTTATCATCTTTCTTCTGTCCAGATGTCATACCAAGCAACTTTCTAGCCATCTCCCTTACTAGCTCTGCTGTAGTTACCCAGCTATTTGGTAACTCTTCACTGCCACCCAGTGCCTGTCTTAACTCATCCCTGAACTCCACCTCACAGTTACCCTTTTTCAATTTCCACCATTTGATCCTTAGTGCTGCCCTCACACTCCTCCTCCTCTTCTTCCTCGTCATCCTACAAACCACCATCCTATGCTGCCTAACTACACTTTCCCCGGTCACCACTTTACAGTCTCCAATCTCCTTCAAACTGGCCCTCCTACATAAGATATAATCCACCTGTGTGCATCTTCCTCCACTCTTGTATGTCACCTATGCTCCTCCCTGTTGTTAAAATACGTATTCACCACAGCTATGTCCATCCTTTTCGTAAAATCCACTACCATCTGACCTTCTGCATTCCTTTGTTTAACACCATACCTACCCATCACTTCGTCATCCACTCCTCTGTTCCCTTCACCAACATGCCCATTGAAATCTGCTCCAATCACCACTCTCTCACCCTTGGGTACAGTCATCACCACTTCATCCAAGTCACTCCAACATTTTTCTTTCTCCATCGCACATCCAACTTGTGGAGCATATGCACTAACAACATTCATCATTACACCATCAATTTCCAGCTTCATAAACATCACTCTATCCGACACTCTTTTCAACTCCAAAACACTCTTAGCATACTGTTCCTTCAGGATAACTGCTACGCCATTTCTCCTCCCATCCACACCATGATAAAACAATTTGAACCCACCTCTGATACACCTAGCCTTACTCCCCTTCCATCTGGTCTCTTGCACACACAATATACCAACCTTCCTTCTGTCCATCATATAAAATGCATACTAACATAAATCCTGTTATTCTAGCAATGTTCTAAGTTCATGGATGCAATATTTATAATCTGTCCCTATTTATGTTGGGCTTTGTCCAGATTTCTTGCAGAGGTTGAGGTGTGTGAGAGAAAGTGAAATGTCCTATTTAGAGTTAGCAGGTGGAATTTATTTACAAGTGTATTTTCAAGGAATTGTGAGCTTCAAGGGAAGAGAAGTTTACTGCTGCTCATGCTAAGTCTGCTTAAAATGTGCAACTGTTTTGTTTAGCAAATGGTATCATTATTGTGGTATAGAATTTTAAAGCAGTGTTAGTAGTACAGCAGATAGCTTACTTGCATCTTGATGCAGAGGGCTATAGGTTCTACTCCCACAGCATATAGATTTGTAATTTAAGGGGGTGGAGTGCTGCAATCCTGGCTATGTCCTCCTTTGGATGAGATGCCTAATAACTATGAACTTGTTTTTCAGCTTACCACCCATTCTCTATTGCAAATATACCAGCTTACCATTTTTAATGTAACATAGGCAATGTATTCTTCAAGGGCAGCAGGCACTGCATTTGTTGATGAAATGCTGAAATATAAAGTTGTTTTCTAGCAACAACCTCTTCATTCGTTTCAGATCTCTATAATGTGGAATTATTCAGATGACTTTTACTTCTGCAGAGATTGTGCATACTGACTAACATTGATGTATTGTAATGACAAAAGTTTAAGTGGCCTTTTATGGTTGAAATGTTTTGAATTGGGCAGTTTAATTATTGGCTCATATGTTTTGTTTCATTGCTTGATGGAAAAACATTCAAAACTATAAATTTAAAACAGTCTAACAAGTGGTGCTGTATTATAGAAGGGATATAATTAAATTATTTTATATTAGAATTAATCAATCTGTATATATTATAATTGTGCATAATCATATGTATACTTCTTATGCATGGCTACTCTTGCTTATCACAGTAACAGGAAGGATACTGTAATGGCTGTGTCAAGAAAAAAGGTCTAAAGCTTTTAGTTGAGCATATAATGAAGTTGTTCACATCAGTAATAATGCAGACCCAGTTTCATATAACTAAGGGTCAACCACACAAAATCAGAAAACACCCAGAGTTTCCCTTGCCCACTCAGTAAAACTAATCTTGAAAAAATAATTAATAATGTGCATATATTAGGGCTATTGGAATTATCAATAAAAAGATGAAGTGATTTGCAACTATGTCAATGTTGGGATTATGAAGAAATGCTTGATTAAGTATTAATTAACAAATATACATAATTTAGTGAATGCACACAGTTTAAGTTAAATACAGCTATAACGTGTCGTGCATTCAGAGCACAGAATGCCAGCTTTTATTTAAACAGCAACTTGTGTTACTGACAGCTAATCTTGGAAGGCAAAGAACACTAGTGTTATAAACTAATCTGTTTAAAATCTGTATAATCTGAACAGGCTCATGGGACTCTACATGAAAAATACTGAGCTAATGAACACTATTCCCCAGTAGTTGTTTCTAAGTCACTTACAAATAAATAAATAAAACAAGGGAAAGTATTTTGAGGTAAAACAAATATCTTGCCTTTGTGGTAGGTAAAAAGTAAAACTCTGTTAGTACCCAAGTAAATAAAAATGATTATTAGCAATGAATGAGAAATTATTCCAGTACAGAGAACTGAACAGCCAAGCCTTCTTGATCAGAATTCAAAAGGGCTGCCAGCTGAAAGTTCCCTTGAGTTAGTTGCAATGTACATGGGGTATGTAAAAAAACTTATCATGGATTCCTAATTAAATCTAGATACCTGTAATCATTGTAGAAGTAAAGCATAAGACAGTATGCACACTGAGAATTTTGAACAGTGTTTATGGCAACTGGAGAGAAATAGCCAAGTAATGGGACCCTGTAATGGCTGTGTGGGGGTGGGGCTCCACGGGTGGAGGGGGTGGGGCTCCGTGAGTGGAGGGGGTGGGGCTCCGTGGGCGGGGCTCTAGGTTTGCACCCCCCTGCAAAAAATCCTGCGGGCTCCCTTGCAGACAACATATCATTAAGACCCCAATCACTGGTGGAGTTGGTCACCATGGTAATGCATTTAGACCTGACAATACCTAGAGGAACCAACCGCAGTAACGGTAATAATCAGGACAGTCATCAAGGTAGGCGTTCCATACAAGATTGGTTGAACCAAAAATACTGATGTATGCAATACGAGTCTGTATTGTTTACAAATGGATCTTTTGATAGACAAATTCAAATGTTTCACACTAAACTGATGAAGTATCGAAAGTTACAAGTTGCAAACAGTTATTTTATGAATGGTATTTGTGTCAACTGAGTTCCAAAGGGACTTAGATATTGGAAATATCTGACTGGTCTAATTGAAGTTTCATTTTTATACAATTATGTATTACATATTTTAATAGACATGGTTTTGAATTAATGAAACTACTTATTAAACATAATATGAAGGACATGGACACTTATGTATGAAATTACCAGTTTAGACAAGAATTTAACTTCTGACCCTATGTTTAATGTAAAGCAAAATTACTATTATGCTGTATTTGACAAAGTTAATAATAGTGTAAATTAACATTAAACTTAAAAAAAACAAACAAAACTTTTTAGAGATAAAGTAGCATATGATGACAGTAAAGCATATCCCCCTCCACCCACCCAGGGGGGAAATATTCCTAAAGAAAAGGAAAGGAACAACATTATTTTCAACATTTATAACACTGTCTCAGAAGACAACAATGACGTTTCAACTGGTTAAGACCAACAAGACAGACACATCCCTTTAGAGGTTCCTCCTCTAAGGGGGTCAGAATGTCTAAGGTACAGACAAGCCAACAGGGATGTCATTTACGAGGCAATCACCCCGCAATGGGGGCACGATGAATGGAACTCACCACATTGGAGAGGCAGGGGGAAGAACAGAGTGAGAACATTCAGGAATTAGATAATGTAGTACTTATACACTAAATAAGGCAGGATTTCAAACTGTATAATTATAGTGAAATAAATGTGAATAGTGAGTGGGCAGATCTTTTTGAAAACGGCATTACTTAGTACCCACTTGGACAGCACATATAGACAAAGTTTTAATTAATCCAACTATTTACCCGTAAGTTGAATTTAACTATGTTTTTTTCTCATGATGAGTACAAGTGCTTGAATATTGATCTCATTACAGCCACCTGTAAAAAAAACTAGTACATTCAATCCTCTTATGCATACAATTATTACCTTATTTGAGAAGGTCTGCAAGACTGACATTAGACACATTTTGGGCAATAAAAAGAGTAGACATAGGCTGAATCTAAAACTTGAAGAGACAGCAATGCTGGACAGCATAATTAACAACAGACAAATTAGGCTTATGAAACCTGATAAGGGTGGTGATCTGGTTATTATGGATTTCAACGACTGTCAAAAAAATGTTTGTTTAGTGACATTTACAAAGAGGTTTCAATCAACCAAAGAAGTATAACTTATCAAAAAATAGATACAATATTACATGATTTGTTCATCCAAAATCAAATTTCTCAGAATGAGTTTGAATTTTTGAAACTAGCACATCACAGAACTGCCACTATTTTTGGGATTCCTAATATGCATAAACGTTTGGCCGACCCTCAACTTCATGGAGTTGTTGATGTTAAGTCATCTAAGACATTCATGACAGATAAATGTATTGATCACCAGCTTAAAATGTGGTTATAAACATTAGTTATCTCTTTAAGGATTCCTGGGATTTTTTAGAGAGAGTTTTAAAAGCTTTGTATACGGACAGTTTGATCTTTGTAACTATCAATGTTAAAGATCTGTTCTCGGTAATACCTCACACTATTGTCTTAGAGGAGTATTATGATTTTTTTTATGTGGGCACAGTGATCTTACCCAAAACAGGATTAAGTTAATTAGGGACTTACTGCAAGTAGTATTGGAGAACAACTAAATGTTTTTCAACGGCCATTTGTTTAGACAGCAGAGTGGGGTGGCAATGAGTGCAGGACGTACACCAGTTTTTGCCAAATTAATTATGGCACAATGGGAAGAAAATCTTGTATTTACATCACCTTTTGTTGAACACTGGTCATTTTATGGTCATTACCTAGATGATAAAGCTATATTTTGGAGAGGTAATGTTGACAAATTACATGAATTTTTGGAGTTTTTGAACCTTACAACTAACTTTTAAGACTCACTATGATATTTTCTGATGAATATATTGACTACCTAAATATACTCATTTCAAAAAACAAAGATAATGGTTGGTTCGAGTCCAACATGCACAGAAAGCCTAAATACTCAAACTCCCTATTGCATTTTACTAGTTGCCATCCAATACATAAAAAAGAGCATTAGTAAAAAGACTAGTTAGACTGTCACATATGATTTCGCAAGAGACAATGTTTACTTACAAATGTACTAATTTCAAACAAATGTTGGAAGTAAGAGGGTATCTTTTCAGATTTGTTAATCCTGTTTTTGAAGAAGTAATAAACAAATGGAAAATGGGATTTTTTTTTATTCATTCATTGGCAAGGACACCTACTGTCTACTTACTGTTCGACAGACGAACCTTACTAATAGTTATAATAAGGCATTAACACTTGCATATAATTTGGGTTGTCCTGGTATAAAATCTGTGGTTATGAACAACTGGAATAATTTCACAGCCAATAAAAAACAATTTCAAGTCTTAGGGAATATGCCTAATTTTGTTTATAGAAAGGACATGCATTTCAAAAATATGTTAGAGTATCAAAATTACACACAACAGAGGAATGAAAAAATGTGGGCTTGATAGACAGTGCTGCCATGTTTTGGAAGGCCATAGTTTTTATATTCATGAATATGGTGAAACTGAACTCAGATAAAAGTTTCACTGTTCAAGTATCAAGATGGTCTATGTGGCTCAGTTCCAGGACTGCCCCAGCTTCTACACAGGCAAAACAGAAAAATCTTTTAATAGGAGAATTTATCAGCACATCTGTGACATTACAAGAAAAGAGGAACGTAATGCTTTGTTTAAACATTTCAAAAGCATGACTACACACCATTTTAAATTTTATGCAATAGATTGTGTATTATTAGATGGCAGGATTGTGTATTATTAGATGGCAGGTGCACACATTTTGGTGGCTTATTAGAGTTAAAGGAGATCAGATGGCATCTCAGGACCAACTGCACCAATGATTGGGGCCTTAATGACATGTGGCCTATAAGTAGTATTCTTCATTTGAAAGTATCTCTGTCTTTATAATATGCTGTAAATTTCAGTTACATAAAAGGTTGCTGTTAACATTTATTTATTCAGTTATTAATCTACTTATTTTTTTCTGTTGTGATGTTCCAATTGCAACTATTCAGAGTTGTACCATTTTTTGTCTGTTTTAATATTGGGGATTTTTAAAAAACAGAGTTTCACAATTACATTTTATCTTATTTTATATGTAATATGAGTTAACTACTAGTAGTTTTTTTAACAATATTTTCTGTTTGATTGCTTAATTGATATTTTAATTTAATGGTAGTTATCACCTTGTTTTCATACCACAGCAACTGTTTCCTATAAAATAAATGTAGCCGTTGTTGAGTAGATATTATTTGTTCCCATCTTTTGTCTGTAACTGTAGCTTTTGTAAAAGACTCAGCTTATTTTTCAGGGAGTTTTCACTATATATTTTTTTTTGTAATAAGACTATTTACTGATTACTCAACCCTCGCCCACTGAATATCCATTTTTGTATTTTACTGAAATAATTATTCATAAAAATCTTCTCCACCCACACACTTTCTTGAGCTCATTATTAATTATGGACCACGACTATATATATATATATATATATATATATATATATATATATATATATATATATATATATATATATATATAAAACTAAAGGAACTAGAATCAGTTTCACTGCTTATTATCTTACTATCTGTTTCTCAAGGTTTATATTATCCTTTGCTTAGTCTATTCCAACATATCCCTAGTTGCCATAATACAAGCCTTTTTAATCCATAAACCTAAATACTTCACATTATCATGTCCCCAAAGATATGGGTATTGCTGAACAAATTCATGTGTGGGGACATAGTTGACTGCTATTGCCTTTGTTTTATCTTAATTTAATTTTATATCCTGAAAATATTTGAAACTTTGTTAAAATGATCCACAGCAATGTCCTTTTCTGGATTTATCAAGTACAAAATAAAATCATCTATGAATAAAGCTTGTTCCATTATCAGTTAAATCCTTGAATTTGTGAGCCCCTTTGCCAATGACCGAGTATAAAGCAAACAACACAGTATAAAGAGAACACCCCTGCCAGATTCATCTGTTCAAACAGAGGAACCTTCTTATTTCAATTCTTGCCTCTGACCCTCCTCAAAACCACACTGATCCACATCTGTCAACTGTGGTAATGCACCATTCTCATAGCTAGTGTAGAGATAAACACTTTATAGTTACAGTTTTAATTTCAAATTGGTCTATGTGACCAAAATGGTCTGCACACTCTTTGGGTAATACAGACACAACATGTTTCTTCCAAGATGTCAGTACTGTCCCTCCTTTCAAAATATTGCTAAACAAAACCTTCCATGTCTGTATAACTTTCTTCTTTTCTAACTTCCAAACCTCCACAGGAATACCATAAGTTCCTGTTGATAGATTATACATCGCTATTTTTATCTCTTTCTCTCCAGTCTTAGCTATTAATTCTTGAGCCTCATCTTCCTCTAACCTTGGCATATTTAAGTCTTCCATAAATATATCCATTTGTGCTCTTTCTTGGTTTTTCCCATTCCTCTGCTCTACACAGATTTTCAAAGAATTTCTGAAATATCTGTAATACCTCTATAGGGTCTCTGAATATTATCCTAGTCACAGGTTCCTTAAGCCTGACTGCAACCTCTTTCTATTTTCTGTTGTCTAAGTGGTTGTGGTAATATTTACTTTTATCTGGAGTTATCAGAAAAACGTGCTTAACAGCAACTTTTCCAAATGTATTCATATTATCCAAAATACTCCATTATTTTCCCTTTAGCACTCAACAATTACTCCTGTTATTGTTACAAGATTCCCTTCAACTGCAAAACTTTAAGCTTTGATAATTAATTCCTTACTTATTTTCCATACCTCTGTCTCATTTCTACCATATTTTTATATTCCATTTTCATTTATCCCAGTCATCACTATCATTTCTGAAAAAATATCTTCTCTAACAGCTCTTAAATCATTTCCGCTACACATTCATTAAATTCCTCTCTTTTTAGAATGTAAGAAAGAACCTGTATTTCATTTTTGATTACCCTACAGCTTTATCAGCACATGGTCTGAAATACTTACGAAGCTTTCAAATTAAATACCCATGTTCTTACAAAATATAACTTCTATATAACCCAGTTATTATACCTTCCTGCTTGCAATTTCACATCTTCCATTTCAAATATCCTCATATACTTCCATAGAGTTCTTTCTTCTTTGTTATAATTCCCTTCTACGTTCTCCTAATAAATTTCTACTACTGCATACCAGGTTCCCTGCTAGAATTCTCTCTCCCATAATTATTTTATGCTCCTTAACAGCAGTTTTATGTGGAATATAAACACACAGCAGTGCAATCCTCCCTCACTGACAATAACCCCTTATTACCACAAATCTACCATGGTTGTTTCTCTTTTTCTCCTCTATCTTTATTGAAATCCCTCTCACAATCAGTATTATCATTGCCCCCTTACTGCCACCTGACTCTCTGCTGAACATTCGACAATACTCTGTCTGTCAAATTCATTCGCACATTTCTATCGAAGTATCTCTCCTGTAACATTGCTATTGTCTTAGCTATGAATTTTTGATTCTGATCTTCCTCTAATCTTGGCATACTTAAGACTGATAAATGCTTCCCTTTTTTGACCTTTCTTCATTTCCACATTCCTCTGATTTATACAAACTTTTGAAGAATTTCCAAAATATCTAATTCCTCTACAGGATCTCTAGTTAGTTTTCTGTTGTGAAAGGCTCCCTAAGTTGGGCAGCAACCACTTCAACTTTATGTTAAGTCATTATGCTACAAGAATTTGTGCTCTAATGTTGTAATAAAAAATACTTGCTTAACATCAATCTGTCTAAACTCATGCATGTTATCCAAATAACACCTTATTTTCTCTTTAGCACTCAAACTGGTCTTCTTGTTCTGTCAGATTCCCCTTCTTTCTGTAACACTTTAACTTTTGACAATCTCTCTAAATAATTCTTATTTGATTTTGCTTAATACTGAGTATACCAATAAAGACTAAACTGTTCCTAGCTGATTTAGTGACCTTGCTTTGAATTTGCACTGCTGTTTTTTTCAGGTGGCAGAAGAGAAAACAGACTAGTTCTTTGCTTGTGTTTGCTAGAGAGGTGAAACTCTAGTGTGCTGCTACTAGTTGGTTAGCTCTTTTGAGCACTCTCCAGTCATTTGCCCTTGCTACAACTAACACATTCTAGCATGCTGTTATGCTTGGAGCCACGTACTGTACATAAACAGCTGTCTTGACCTACATCAGTAATTATATTTTCTCCCTTCTCCCAGAGATTTTCTTTTTATTCAGTGTTGCTACTGGAACTTACAAGTGCCCACCTCTGCCTGCATCTTTGCAATGAACTGGACTGTGCACCCAGGATTACTGTCCAGTCCTGTAAGTAGCCTGCAGCTGCTTTACACTGTTCATAAACTCACAGTTACCACTTAATAAGCACACACTGTTTGTACAGGGTGGCGCAAGCCATGACTGCTCCATAAATTTAATCCTCTTAACTCTCTACTTTATTAAAAATGTTAGTGTGTGCTTTCCTCTTTAAATCAATTAATTTAGCTACATGCAGTTATTTTGTGTTATCCAGTGTATCCCTCCATAGACCAACTTAGTTCTATCCCTCCAGAAACTAGTGTATGCATCTAGCTACAGTTTATTCTGTACATTTCTTAACTAAATTTCCTGAATCAGTGCACAAAAATGGAAGTTTAGCCTACTTGTTTTCCTTCTGTTGCTAGTATCTTAGTATTTGGCACCCTGAAGCATCTTAACTGCCTTATGTTCATAGATAAACTCTTATTATGGAGGTCTCCCTCTCACAAAACTACATGGGCCATGAGCACTTCCACCATAACCTAAAGAAAAACACATTAAAATGTCTTGCATTGAGGCTGTCAAAATCTTTACTAAAGCCTCCTAAATCTAGGAAGACTAGCTCTCAGTACAAATCCAATGTTACATCTCCTTCATGCACGCCTATAGCAATGAGTTACCAAGAGTCAAATCATTTCAAATCTACGATTACAAACTACTGCACAAATAAAAGTGTTTTTGTGATAGGGGATTCTGTAACTGCACACAAAGATTTTCTTCTCACTAGGCTGGACAAAGATAGAGTAACAGTAATTTGCCTTTCAAATGCTAGGAACTATGACGTCACAAGGACCCTTTCACCAGACAAATATCACTAAAACATGGTGCTGGTCCATGTGGGACTGAATGACTTGGGGTGCAAAGCTCTGAGGTATGGGCAGAGAGACGTACTGAAACTCTCCATGCATGTGACAAATGCAGGCAAAACACTGGTCCTCAGTGGAATCCTTCCATCTTCAAGAATGATACCTACATACAAAGAAATTATATTTGGCTTCAGGTGTCATTCAGGGGGATTCAGTATATGTCAGCATGGAATGAGATGTTCAACAGTCCAATATGCTTCACAAAAGATGGCCTGTACCTCTTATTCCTAAGCTTCTGCATAACAGTAAAAAAGCCTTTGTGGCCCCAACAGTACCTTTTTAAGGCAGAATTCAGCTAAAGGAGATTTCAGCATAACAAATATATCAAACCACAAAGTGGATCATATTAAATTGGCTCTGCTCAATGACAGATGTCTCAACACCAAATTGCCAGATCTTCAGGCTCTCCAGCATTTGAAACACATCCATGTTTGTGTAATTAATGTGACATGTTTTAAAGTAAAGAAAGTTATTCCTCCACAACTATACTTCGTACATACCATCCTTTCATGCCCCATGGTAACTGTGGTGGTGTTTCTATATTAGTTAACAACCATATCCCCTCTACATGAATTCCAAAAGACCCACAAATGGAACTTGCAGAACTCCAGATCACTCTAAAGAGGGCTATCCACTTATGAACTGTTGCTGGGTACCCTCTATGTCCCCTAATAATTATACAAGATTCTTAAATGTACTTGATGAACTCCCTACAAACAAAAACTCTTTTACATTGGAAGACTTAACTACCTCTCAATGAAAAGGAGCAATTATACCTCCAATGTAGTGTCTATGCCCAAAATATTTTAGATTTAATAAACAAATTCTCCCTGGATCAGACAGGTTAACAAACCCATTACAGGGCATAATATCATCAATATTTCCTTACAAATAAAGCTTTTTCTTGCACTGCTTCCATAGTATCTCCTTCTCCGGTTAAGTACACAAACCACAACAGAGATATGAGGAGACAGCTGTCCCCAGCGTTAAGGTAGAGGACTGACTTTACTTCCTTGTTATTTAAGAAAAAATATATTAAATTATTAAGCAACAGTAATAAACAATCCAAAATGCCAGTTGTAAATTACTCTTCTATGAAGGCAATGAAGAAACAAACTCAAAGAGGCTTAGTAAATAGAATAACTCAACTAGACCATAAACTAGTGCCTTTCACATTCATAATCTCCAAAGCCCCCACATAAAATACCTCAAAATAAAAATAACATACTAACCTCATCAAATTATCACCAGGTAGCACCATGTAAGAGTTATATGCCCATTTAGACAAATATAAAGAAAAACAAACTTCCTTGGTAGTAAACTTTAGAATAAAAGAAAAAAAAATCCATAAATTATGCCATAGATGCAAAAACCCTCATATCAAGGATGTTACCAGAAATATTACTAAAAAACTTGAAAGCCACCATTAGAGCTATCAGAGTAGCTCATGAACATATGCTAGCACAATCCTTCTTCACCCAACAATTCTTTGAACTTATTCAACATGATACCACATATTCAGATCCAACAAATATTGTGAATATACTAGCAAACAAATTCAGAGTTAAGTTTACCCCAGAGACTTCTTTCCAAAACTCATATATCCCTGATTTTGTTAAACACCCCGTTATCACAAATAAACATGCACTGAAAACACTTTATAAAGCCAAAAATTATTCTTCCATGGATCCTAATAATAAACCTGGTTGTTCATTAAACAGGACGAATATGCCCTGGCAAAGTCACTCCTCAGACCGTTTAACCTACGTTTAGCTACAGACTTTATCCCTGTAATTTGGTGCACCACAGTGGTGATGCCACTCTACAATGGAGGCCCTACAACCAACAGAGAATTACAGACTGATCATCCTGCTGAGTCTCATCTGAAAAGGCATGGAATGCATTATAAATGACCTTATAATTCAGTGCCAAAGACCCCATTAAACTTAATCAGGATCAATTTGGCTTTTTCTGGGAAAGACTTTGCCTAATAATTTTTTTTTTTAACTTCTTCAAGAGGGCTACACAGGCTGTCAACAGTGGTCGTAGACTTCACATGGCATTCCTTGACCTGACCAAGGAGTTTGACACCACACCCATGCTGGTATCGCAAATAAGCATAAAGCCTTAAAAACAGATCCCTATGAGAAAAGATGGACAGCAAACTGGCTAAAAGACAGAACCCACACAGTCAAGTGCTTCATCCGAAAGTACGAAAGCAACCAGTTGCGTCTCCCAGGACTTAGTGTTGGGAAACCTCCTTTCAGCATTCATGTCTTTGATCTCCAGTCTGGAAATCAAGACCACTGGCTAACAAAGTTTGCAGACAACTGCAAACTGGGAGTTACTGCCATGTCCCCTCATGTGATTTCAGAACCTTTCTTGAAGAACTTGCACACATAAGTAACTGGTGTACTGAAAATGGCTCAAATTAAATGCAAAAATGCAATACTGTCACATGTATTAGCCAAGCCCTCCCCTCTGCATTCAGCACAGAAAATATCCCACTTCAAAATTAAAATGTTGTCAGGGATATTAGACCATGGATTGATAATTACCTCTCTTTCTATTAACCTGTGACAACAGCAATCAGTAATTCCTTCTAGTTACTGTATCTAGTTTTCAAGGGAATATCACCCTGATCTAAAGAAGTCACTTGCTTCCTTCAGTTCAGTACTGATTAGGCCAACTGTTGAGCACAATGCCTCTCTAGTAGGAGTAGTTTGACTACATACATAACTGACTAAGAACACAGGCTTCAAGACCTTGAGTTACCAGAGAGACTGGAATACTATGCCTTTCAGTATCATCAGACTCTTCAGGGGTTTCAGAAGTTTCAAATAACAATTTGTGTTTGTTAATACAACAGATTTATGAAACTCATTGTACAGAACAAGAAACCTTGGGTCATTTGGAAAAAGTAGTGACTGAGGAAGTGCGAAAATATAAAGAACAAAATCTAGAGACTCTAAAAAGGTATAAAAATAAACATGGACATGGGAAAGAAAGATCTAATAATGTGCAATATTTATGCAAAGGAAAAAGCTAGTCAATACAAAAATGTGAGCCCCAAAGACATATACAGCCAAAAGTATCCAGATACGGAAAAATTCACAATAAAAAAAAATAATAATAAGATCACAAAGAGGGGAACGTAGAACAGAAGACCAGTACAGTAGAAGTTAAAAAATAGAAGATGAAGTTACAGAATGCTTGTGATGGCTTTAGTGCAGAAAGTCAGACGCAGGTTGCATCACAGCATGATGAAAAGGAGTCCCTAAAGTAAGGAGAAACCTGAGACATCTGAAGAAGAAACATGGACATGGGAAAGAAAGAGATTTAATATGGTGCAATATTTATGCAAAGGAGAAAGCAAAATTAATCATTACAAAAAGAGCAGCACCAAAGACATTTGGAAAGAAATACAGGCAAAGGCATCCAGACACCGAAAATTTTACAATACAAAAAATAAGAAAACAAAGAGGAAAAGTAGAAAAGAGGATTAGTAATGCAGAAGTTAAGAAACAGAAACTGAGATTATTGATTACATGCTAAGTGAAAGATTTAATGTAGCAAATGTAACGTAGACAACATCATAGCAGGATAGAGTAATAGATCCCCAAATTAAGGAGAAACCAGTGGAGAGGAAAATATCTGATCAGTTGCCTTATGAAGATACTTTGGAGCCTTTCATAGGAAGCCAGTACAAACATTCAGATGGAGTTGCACAGCAAGAGAAGGAACAGGAAACTGTGGCAACTCTTTACTAAGTAAATTGTGGAGTAATAGGCCAATGAGCTTTCATATGAAAGAACGGATGACGAGATGAAACTGAAGAGAATGTGGCACAAGATGATGCTCTGGAACTTTTTGTAGAATGTCCGTACAAAATGGACAACAAAGAATGTGTCCTCAGTTTAGCAGAAAATTAACTAAGAGAAGAGTTGCTTGATTTAAAACAAATGGACAGACATATTGAGATCAATGAAAGAAATGGTCTACAGAAAGTCAATAAAACACAAAAAGAAGTTTGACACAACAAATGAACACAAAAATTAGGACTGTCCATACAGATTCATGTGATATAACAGAAGTAAATGGAATATATTACTGTGCAGCTAAATTAATAACAGACACAGTCTTATCAGAAAAACACAGGGTAGTAAGGGAAAGGAAGGGGTTAAATTGAATGCCATCATGGAAGTATCGAATAGAGAAAACTATAAAGCAATTAAGACATTAAGTGTCACTGTTAGAAGAGCACAGAAGAGGGAACAGATCAACAAAAATACTCAAAGATAGACGTGATAAAAGCAATGAGCATTATCAGAACAGATCAGGAACTATTGTGCACGATCACAAATAATAAACTAAAAATATCATCAAAGGCAGAAAAACGTAGAAGATATGCAGATAAATATAAAGGAAAGTACAAAATAAGCAATTTTCTGATGACCCCAAAAAAGTTTTACAGAGAATTTGGAAATAAGGCAAAAGGAATTGAAAAAAGAAGAAACAATATAAATTTTGTAGAAATATCTATGAAGATCCTATGCAACATAAAGATGCTAAATGGATAGACGTAGTAAAAAGAATAACAAGTTCAAATGTACAGGATATGAAATGGGATGAAGTAACAGCCCGACAGAAACAATGTTAAGAAAAGCTCCTAACTGGAAACCCCCAGGCCCAGATGCAGTACCCAACTTCTGGCTAAAAGTATTGACAACTTTACATGAAGATTTAGCTATGAGTAAGAACTATAGATATGCCCACCCTGACCAGACATCAGCTTGGTTAACAATAGGAAAAACAATACTCCAACTTAAGAGTAAACCTGCACTCTATCCGAAAAATTATAGACAATAACATACCTTTCTAAGACGTAGAAACTATACTGGAATTGATGCTGACATACTTTAGAAAACTCAAACATGGCAACAGAACAAAAGGGTAATAAAATAATGTCTTATGGAATAAAGGATCATTTATTATTAAATAAAATCATAACGAAGAACTGTAAAAAGGGGAAGAATCTAAGTATGGCATGGATGGACTATAAAAAGCATCTGACAATATCCCACATTCATGGATAAAAGAGTGCTTAAAAATGTACAAGATACACCCTATATTGATCAATTATATTACAGTGACCACGAAACAGTGACAAACCACTTTGTAGTTAAGCCACGATAAAGGACAAACTATTATTCCAGGGAAAAATTAAAAGTAGGATATTCAGGGTGACTCTCTTTCACCACTGCTATTTTGTCTTGCCCTTAACCCATTTATGTCATGGCTACAATTTGGCTCCCAGAAAACAACAAAGTATAAAGATTTCTCATCTTCTTTTTGTACGATTTAAAATTGCATAGCTCATCAGATGAGGAACTGAAAGCACAACTGCAAGTGGTCAAAACTTTTTCAGATGATATAAGCATGTCATTTGATCTTGATGAATGTGCAAAAGCAACCTTTAAAGCAGGAAAGCTGCAACACCAAGAAAAGATCAGTTTGGAACAGGAATGTGATATAAAAGAACTTGAGCAAGAGGGAGTGTATAAATATTTGGGAACTGATGAAGGATCAACAATAAAACATGAACAAATGCAAATAAAACTTAGTAAGGAATATTTTAGAAGACTTAAATTAATACTGAAAACAACGTTGACATCTAGGAAAAAAGTCCAAGCTATAAACCAATTTGCTCTTCCTGTCCAAACTTACAGGTGTCGAGTAGGTTAGAAACGAAAACGAGAGGGATGTTTCATACTCATGATTACATATTCCCCGTTCTGAAGGGGTATGGGCCTTGTCAAAACTGATTACATGTACAGATCTGAAATAGTGGGATTCTATACATTATTTGCTGACCTCATAAGACCCAAAAGTAGTGAAAGTTTTGAAACATGAGGAGAACAAGTCTAAAACGACTTCCCTGCTTAGTTTAGCAGAAGCATATTGGTGTCAAGCAGGAATGGAAATCAAACCAGAAGCAGCTAAAAATCAGGCAGCAACTGAATGTGCCAAAAAGCAAAAGAAACAATATAAAGTGAAGGATCAGATGAGAAGGCAAGAAATGTGGAAAATGCATAAATATAGTTGCAAGTACAGAAAACTCTTGGAACAACCTCATGTTGATCAGGATCAAATGCAGGAATGGTTAAGCAGAGGTGAATTTAGATCAAAAGATGGAAGAATAATACTGGTGGCCCAAGACAGTGGACTACGTACACATTGGTTTGCCAAGTCCATTAAACATGTGGGAGAAACAGACAAATGTAGCTTTTGTAACGCACAACTGGAAAATGTCGCTGGCTGTGATATACTAACGGCAGAAGGACTGTATACTGAAAGGCATAATACTGTGGCAAGACTGTTGCACTGGGGATTGTGCAAATATTACAGTTAAAAAACACTGGCAGCATGAGCCACAAAGAATCACAGAAAATGATGAAGTTTATATCACGTTATCATCCACTACCAACAGTTCAAAAATAAATGCAAGAAAATCAGATATAGTAGACCATGAAAAGAAGACAAAAGTAGCATTGATCACTGAAATTGCTACACCCACTGACTAAAGTGTCTTGCATTCAGAGATACACAAAGTCATAAAATACCAGGATTTTCTGGCAGAAATGGGGGCAATGTGGAAGAAAGATACTCAGACAGTTCCAGTACTAGTAAGAGCAATGGGGTCTTATAAAAAAAAGATTTTACAATCATACTTAAATATGTCACTGACACAAGTAACCCCATACAAATTGCAGGAGGAGTCATTACTGGTCACATTACGGGTGCTGTGAAGACCACTTTTAGCTAATAAATACCAAAAACAGGGACCTGATTTTTTTTCTGTTAGACAAAAAAACATGTAGGGACAGATTCATCTTGCACTGCCTCTCTCACCCCTTGATTAGACTGCCCTACAGATTATGCAATGTAATACACAATCACAGGCTGTAGATGACTGGATGGGCTTGACTGGCCTAGTCCTCCTAGAAAAAGCAAGGAAGTGCATAAGGGTGGGTTACTGGCCAGGCATAAATGGTCACTAGACTCATTTGCCTTGAAATTCCTATCAATCTCCTATAAGAAAACTGTAAAAACATCATTGTTTTGAAACATATTTATAGAGTTCAATTCTTGAAAGTTTTTTTAGAAATATTCAGCAGCCATCACTTCTCTAACTCAACTGAGTCAAATGCGGCAAGATAGTTGCACTATACAAATCAAAACAGAAGCAAGATCAACCACTGATTACGAAATATCATGTTGCCCAGAATGACAATAAATGTGAAATTAGAGGCTGTCTCAGATATACAACTTATCAAAAGGCCACGCGAATCCCCTCTGGTACTGCAGATCCTCATCGAAAAAAAAGATGATCCTGAGAAGTTTCAATGTTTCTAAACCTTGAAAGCACCAAGAAAAACAGCTGACTAAAGTAGCAGTGCAAAATGGCAAATATACCCACAAAGCCCAATACAAAACATAATAAAATTATACTGCAGGCAAGAGAATCCCATTACAAGGGGTTGAAACAGTGGAGAAAGGGAACCATCAACAATTTGGTCAAGTCAGGTAAAACAATATAAGCTAACAATTTGTCAAGTTGTACCGTTTTAGAACATTCAATGGCCCCTGTATAACAAAGTTTGGAATTGAATGCAGAGGTCTGCAAAAAAAAAAAAATCAGACAAGTGTACAAGTACTGCAGTAATTAAAGATGGGAAAAGCTGAAAACACCTGCAAGGAAAAAACTACAAGTTTTTTTGAAAGTGAAAAAGATACAGGACAGCTAAAAACACAAAGCCACTATTAAGGTTAACAATGACGTTAAACATTACAAGAGAATGCCAAAATGAGGGATAACTTCTGGCAGGGCTAGCTTCTGGCAGTAAACCTGGGAACAACAACGTGTCCAGCTTTGAAGGCCACAATTCTCAATGTCCACCTCAGCATCCACATTCAGTAAAGTACATGCTGCCTATCATAGGCAATGTGTTAGGAGAGCTGAAGGAAGTATTAAAGGGAAAATCTTGAAATACACAAGTCCTCTCCTGTGAAAGACAGTGATGTGATGAATGTCATAGGCCTGTGGAGAGAAACAAGTAAAACAAACAAAAAAAAAAAACTTAAGGATAATGGTGATATGGGACAATCAGCCCTTCAAATTAGCCATCAGAAACTATAATGTTCTCTCTCCCTCAAACATTACTCATATAAAATTAAATATCAGGCAAATGTAATATGGGTGCAAAAGACGCTAGAGTAATGCAGTTATTAGTAAAAACTGTGACACAAAATTAGATATTCAACCATTAAGCAAAGTAGCAAAATCAAATATATTAACATCCATTCCAATAAAAATAGAAAAATATTCAGAACAAACAAAATGTTGCAAAAAAACCTCTGGTCCGCTAATGATTGGCAGTCGATTTTTATGGTGCCGAGTTGCCAGCCCGACACCCAACCTTCAGCGAAGGCACGTCCATTCACACATGTCTTTCGGAGGCCACTTGACCACAGGGAGGACATGCAGACTCCACACAGAAGGCACTCCAGCCGAGCATCGAACAGGAGAACCTCTTGCTGTGAGGTAACAACGCTACCGCTGTACCACTGCGGCTTGTTGCAAAAAATAAAAATGAAAACTGAATTTTCTCCTCTTATGATACAAAAATAATGCCATCATTATTTCAACAGCAAGCATTCAAAATAAAGCATTATTTAATTTACATTTTGTCAACCATATACGTACACTGGTTGACACAACCTTTCCAGCCATGACCCAAGCCCACAAGGGCAAGAATTAAACAGTTGTGATATACAGATAATACATCAAGTAGTTTACACATAAAAGAACATATAGAAAACAGAGCATGCTAAAGAACTAGTGATAATCTGTAGAGCAGTTAGAATTTGTAACATTTTGATATTAAAGTAATAAATTAATTACAGTTTTCTACAGAAGAGGAATATATGTGGCTTACAGCAATTATAACAGAAATTGCTTTGTTTGCCATTTGGAAAGGAATGTAAACAAAAGATTTTAAAGTTGACAATAACGGAGACAAAGTTCGTTTCAACTTTGCGTTCAATGCAGTAACTTTTTAGCCACTATCTCTGAAGCAAGCACAAGTAGTTTTGTTTGAGAGGTGGTCTTCTAGTGTGGCCTTAAACAGAAACAGATCTAAAGTATTTTGCTTCCTAACTTCAGCTGGTTGGTCCCAGTATGCTGAATGGTGTTTCACCTATGGTGGTTTAAACAGGGTCTTGGTCAGTGTTTTATATATATATATATATATATATATATATATATATATATATATATATATATATATATATATATATATATATATCAGTGCTTTGTATATATATATATATATGGATATATAGATATATATATATATATATATATGTATATATATAAAAAATAAATATTCTACTATGTCTGCTCTGAGCTCCTAGGTTTGCGGTCTGACAAGTAATTTAGTTTCTAAAAGGGACAAGAGGAAGCCACCTCTAGTATTAGACCTATTACGAGTGGTGTACCGTAAGGATCGGTCTTGGGGGCTCTACTGTTTGGGATATACTTTTCTGAGGTGCAAGCCAAAACCAGTGGTCTGTGGCTTACCAAGTTTGCAGATGACTGCAAGCTGGGCACTGTCTTAAATTCCCCTGCTGATGTGAACATCCTCCAAGAGGGCCTTACCCAAACTAATGACTGGTGCCAGAAGCATGGCCTCAAACTGAATGCCATGAAATACATCATTATCCCCTTTGGGGAAAATGTCACCCCCATTAATTATCACATTAATAACAACGTACTAAGAATGCAAATAACAACGTACTAAGCATGCAATCAGTCGTGAGGGACTTGAGCACCCAGGTTGATAGCAACCTGACGTTTGACCACCACGTTGCCTCCGTTGTACAGAAGGCTTTCTACATGGCCCACCTCATAAATAAGGGTATTTCATCCAGGAACAAGGAGGTCATAACATCCCTGTACTCTTTCCTTATCAGACCCATTATCGAGTACAATGCCTCCTTCGCCATGTACCTTGCCAAGCACATGCAGCAGTTGGAGAGAGAACATAGGTTCCTCACCAGGAAAATCCGGGGTCTCAAACACCTATCCTATACAGATAGGCTAAAAGCCCTGTCCCTCTACTCAGTCTCATACAGACTACTCAGAGGTGACCTGTGTCTGGCATACAAGGCTATTTCAGACCCAGCCTTGATGGAGTTGCTGCATATCCATAAGACAAACTCCACTCATGCAACCCGCATGCAAGGCATTAACCTGGTCTGTGACATTAATAGAACTTGTTGGCGGATTAGATTTGTGTCCCAAAGACTCCCCCATCTGTGGAATAGACTCCCTCTCCATGTCAAGCAGAGTACCTCTCTAGCACTATTTGAGGAACCTGGACGACTGGATGGGAAACCGAAAATATACCCCTGGGATCCCACCTGTGTCCCTGCTGGACAGGGCAAATAGGTGCTGACTTTGAGGGAACATGGGTGAATTCTTGGCTAAGCTTATAAGGGCGTATGGGCCAATAGCCTAGTATCATCCTATAAACCTACAATGGCCAGGTTTGACTACTATGGAACAGCCAGCTGAAACGTTTCATCTTGTTACAGCAATGGGTCTAATTATCAACAAAAAGTATTAATTACTGCCTGAATTTTATGAGTTTCTGTACTAGAATACAAAGTTATAAGTGGGGGGGGGCTTATTCCATTTTAGTTATGAGGACATTTCATGCTAAGAAGGACAGGAAGAGGGTAAGAGAAAAATTTTGTAGCAAAAAAAATAGTTGGGACAATATTTTGTTTACTGCTTTGTCAGTATTTTGGTAAAATGTTAGTGGGGGTCTAGAGTTAAACTTGGATATCTTTGTTCTGTTAAGTATGGCAATGGATTGCCATTATTGTCTATGTTTTGTTAAGTATGACAATGAATTGCCATTATTGTTTCACCAATAAAGTTGGTTTTACAAACAGTTCCTATAGTATCTATACTACTTACTTTCATCAAAAGTTACAGATTGAAGCAGACTAGATATGCATCTCCAAGTGGGCAGATTAATAATCACTAGCTCTTTATAGCTTAATCTAAACAATGACCTAAAACCATCAGAACTGGACAAAATTACTTTAAGGTGGGTAGCTTTGCAAAAAAGAGAATAACTTTCAAGATTCAGCAGCATCCAAACATCTCATCAGTCTTAGAATTCATACCTGGAATACTGTCAAGTAGTTTCTGTTGTGCTTTAACCTTGGTTTCTTGACGCTGGTCTTCTGTTCTAGGCTCATTGGGTGTAGCCAGTTTTCCATTTGGCCAAAAAGCATCACGAAAAACATTTATGTAGTAAACAAGCATTGGTTCACTGAAGATCCAGTTGACAGTATCTCTAATTTGCCTGCAAATAAATGCAGTTCAAACATAAAACAAAAATGACAGAACAATATTCCACTTGTATGAAACTGGAACTAAAGTCAGTGTGCACTCTCATTTGTGTGCTTCCTTTCAATAGTGACTTAGTGATCAATTTTGTTTTATCATTCTATTCTTGTTCATGCTCTAGGTACAAAAACTGCCTACAACTGCAATAACAACTTGTGATTTACTGAGAGGTGTAACAAGTATGGAATTATGGGGATCCCTTTACCCAGTATCTTTTATGGATGATAATAGTTTTCATAAAAGTTAGACAGCATCATACTTAAAGCAAATGAAAGGTGGGTTTTATAATTATGTGAAAAAAACATCAAAACCACCACCTAAAACGAAAATGAGTGTTTTCTAATGAACATGAAATGCTAATGTGGAAAAAGTCACATCTCCCCAAAAAAGCTTGGTTACATTTTAGCAGCACACTTACCTGATACATGGGAGAACTGTGGTGATCATCATTAGCTCACTGTTGTAGCAGCCTAAGTTACATGGGTTATAGCCTGCCAGGGATATGACAACCAGGCAGCCTCCAAAGCTTTACGCCATCTTCTATGTACCCTAACAACTAAGCAGTATGAGAGGAGTCAAAGTCAGTGGTTAGGGTACTACACCCTCAGAGCTTTCTTTCCAAAATGCACTTTATGTTTTGAGCTTTGAGGAATTGACTGTAGACTAACACTTCTCCAAGGCAGGGCATACAAGTACCCAGTTGGTGAACACCTTCCATTTTGTTAGTTTTTGAGAAGAAAAGTTTATATTTTGTGTCCAACTATTGCAAAAAGCTACAAATGGCAGTGGGACTCTCATCTACCCTTTCTTGAGATTCCTCAGATTCTGTCCTATCAAATCTCCTGGTTTCCTCCTATCCTAGATCAGATGTTATCTCAGGATGTCATAGAGCTTGTTTCTCCAGATCAAATAGGGAAAGGGTCTTCTTCTTCTTCTTTCGGCTGCTTCCGTTAGGGGTCGCCACAGCGGATCATCTGTTTCCATTTCTTCATGTCCTCTGCATCTTGCTCTGTCACACCAACCACCTACATGTCCTCTCTCACCACATCCATAAACCTTATCTTAGGCCTTCCTCTTTTCCTGTTACCTGGCAGCTTCATCCTTAGCATCTTTTTCCCAATATACTCTGCATCCCTCCTCAGCACAATGTTCAAACCAACGTAATATTGTCTCTCTGGCTTTGTCTCCTAACCTTCCAACCTGGGCTGACCCTCTAATATACTTATTCCTAAATCTGTCCACCTTCGTCACACCCAGTGCAAATCTTAACACCTTTAACTCTGCCATGTCCAGCTCTGACTCTTGCCTTTTTGTCAATGCCACGGTCTCCAACCCATATAACAAAGCTGGTCTCACTACCCTCTTGTAGACCTTCCCTTTCACTCTTATTGGTACTCGTCTGTCACAAATCACTCCTATTCAAAAATCTTTCTGGTGCTGAAGAAAGAGGGAACTTGTAGACCTTTCTTAGACCTTTCTTTTCTAAACCTCCACATCAAAATCTCAGAATCCAAATGCTTTCTCTACAGTCTGTTGCATCTCATTCGTCCTCTTAAGTTTTCTAATAATTTTGGCTCTAAAAATTATCATCACATTCTGCAACTCAACTTCTGAATGTCTCTGCTTTAAATTTTCAGTTTTATTCTTTATCTTTTACCCTGTATACACTTCCAAGGGTTTACAAAATGTCTGGCTCCAGTAACAGCCCAAAGCAAATGGCAGGGCATTCATATTCTTCCATATTTAGATTCCCTTATTTTTGCAGATTCTTTTACAAGTTGTCAAGAATCTGCATTTCGTAAAGAACCATTTTCTCAGTCTAGGATTTCAAGGGAAAGAATAGTTGTGTAAAATCTTACCATAACCACATATTTCCTTCTCTTCTACATGTTGCAGTATTCATAATGTGAGGGAGTGCACCGCTGGTGGCTGTCTCATATGTCCAGCTAGTATACAAAAGTCTTAACTCTACTGCAGAGTACTTGCGACGTCGCACATAGTACTGGTCCTACGTTGGTCATAAAATGACGTCAGGTATAAAGTGGACATTGGCATGTACCAGTCCTCAGAACTGAATGCCGCAAGCAGAGCACCAGCCTGATCCAAGGTGAAGAAACACACCACCAATAGACAGGCAAGTATCAGGGGGAAGGCAGGGGTGGAAATAACACTGCAACATATAGATGAGAAGGACATCTAAGGTTATGGTAAGATTTTACACAACTATTCTATGTCCCTTCTATTCATATGATGCAGTATTCATAACATGAGGGAGAATACCAAAGCTCATGCAGAAGAACTGGGTGGAGGAGCAGTAGCACGCTCTACAAACCCCTGGAAAATAACCCTTGCAAAACAAGCTCAGGACCTGGAAATGCCATCTAACTTGTAGTGTTTTGTGAAGGTATGTACAGAAGACTAGGTAACTGCTTCTAAGATAGAACATGTGCTAGACCCTTGAAAAAGGCACCAGAGGAAGACATAGCTCTGTTGGAATGTGCCCTAACAGGTGAGGGAAGGCTCTTCCCATGGGACATATAACAAAACAAAATGGTTTTGGAAATCCAAGTGGAAATGGTCTGCTTGGAAACAGGCCTGCCCAGGGCACTTGGGTGATAGGAGATAGAAAGGTGGTCAGATTTCCTAATAGGCTTAGTTTTATCTAAATAATATCTGAGTTGCCTATGCACATCTAAAGTGTGAAGTATCCTCTCACTAGAGGACTGAGAAGAAGGGATGAACGTGAGATGACTGATGGACTGATTGACTGACAACTCGTTTACCACCTTGGGCATAAAGGAGGGGTTAGTGCATAGAGAGACCCTATCCTTGTGGAATACCATGAAGAGAAGACATCAGAACCTGTAGTTCCGAAACCCTTCTAGCAGAAGTAATGGCCATGAGAAGAACTGTTTTCCAGGTTCGGTGTTGCAGAGAAGAAGAATTTGCCGGCTCAAAAAGGGCCAGGGTAAGTTTTTCTATGACAAAATTAAGATCCGAAGGAGGAGGAACTGGTTTCCTTGGTGGTCTAAGATGAAGGACGCCTTTTAAGAAAAAAGTTCAACTTCCAACCTGGAAGCTAATGGGGGAGGCATAGGCAGACATGCTGAGACAGCAGAAAGTGGAGCTTTTACTGAAGAGTATGACAGCCCACTCCAACAATTAACACAGAAAGGAAAGAACCACTAGAACATCCACCAGAAGTGGTTGCCAATCCATTGAAAGACACCAGATGGAAAGCCTTTTCCACTTGGAAATCTAGGCTTTCCTAGTGTTGGGTTTTCTGGCCTCTTGCAGAATTAGCAGCCCGTCATCAGGGTTTTGATTCCTTTCAGACACCTTTTCTCTATCACCCACAGGGTCAGTTGTAGACTTCACATCTGTGGGTGCATTACAGATCCATTGTCCTGTGTGAGTAGGTCCATTCTGTGGGGTAACTTGTGATGACTGCCCTTGGCTAAATGCAGAAGAAAGGGGAATCAGAGTTGTCTTGGCCAAAAGGGATTCACCATAAAAATTGTTGGTTGCTCCTCTTGAATCTTCAACAGGACCTTTTGGAGAAGTGGGAAGGAGTGGAATGCAAATAGAAACATCCCCTTCCAAGAAACGAACAAGGTGTCCACCTTCCATGCCAGAGGAATGGGGACTCTGGCACAAAATGTGGGAAGTTGTTTGTTCATGGGGAGGCAACAAGATATACTGAGGTGTACCCCATCAATGGACCATGTCCAGAAACACATCCCTGTGTAACATTCATTTGTGGTACTAAGTCATGGACCTGCTCAATGTGTCTGCCACAACATTTAGAGTCAAAGGAATGTAAACTGCATGGAAAGTGAACAGACTCTGGGAGGCTAACTCCCAGGCTGGGATAGCCAGTCTGCACAGGAGAGAAGAATTTGTCTCTCCCTGCTTGTTGACATACCACAGGATTGTAGTTCTGTCTGTAAATCATTTTAAGGCACCTGGGAGAAGAAAGGGTTTGAAGATTTGCAGAGTGAAAATCAGGGCTCTCATCTCCTTTATGTTGATGTGGTCCCTCTTCTGAGAGGGAGACCACACTTCTCTGACCCTCCTTGAGGCCAGGGCTACTCCCCATCCCAGGTCCAAAGCATCTACGTACAGGTCTTGAGTGGGAAGAGGTGGCTGCAAGGGTAAGTATGGATTCCTTGAAACCTGCTAAATCCACCAGTGTAGCTCCGTTTTCAGGCAGGGTAGAAGTGGAATAACAAACTCCAGTGGATGCGAGTGTTGTGCCCAAATTGTTCTCAGGAACCACTGGAATTTCCTCATGTGTAACTTGGCTAGTGGTAGCTTTGGAATAGTGGATGCCATGAACCCCAAGAGATGAAAAACTCCCTGGCAGTCAGGGATTGCAGGGGCAAGAGGACCTGGAAGTAGGATATGAGAGACAGGGACCTTTTCTGGTGGTAAGCAAGCCAGCAGTGACACCATGAAGAGAAGATTCTCCTGAAGGGTGTCTGGAGTCTGAGCCTGAAGAAGATCATCGCCCAGGTATGGAAAAATGTGAATGCCCTGTAGCCTGCAGAAGGCTAGGACAATGGGGCTGAAGACAATCCAAAAGGCAAGGCAGAGAGTTGAAAATGTGAGGAAGCAATAGCAAAGATGCTTTCTGAACAGAGGATGAATGGGTTATGAAGATAAGCACCCTTGATGTCCAAGGACACCATGAATGCCTGAAGAAGGATGAGAGGAAAAAGAGTGGGCAAAGTCAACATGTGAAAAGTGGGAACCTTCAGGAAAGTATTCAAATGGGATAAGTCTAGAATGGTTCTCCAAGGACCATCCCTTCTGGGGACCAAGAAAATCCTGGAGTAGAACCGTTTTCCCTACATGAGAGGGCAACAACTCCTGAATGGTGCCTTGACAGAGAAGAATGGAAATGACTTGGGGAAAGAGTTCCAGCTATTCCCTTGGAGGCTGTGGAATACCACTGAAGGAAGGAGACGTTTTCCACACCATAAAATTTCCTCGAAGGATAATGGAGAAGTAATCCATTTCCAAGCAGAGAGAGACAGGGAAAGGTGAAGGGGAAAGAGGAGTTTGGCTGCAAGGAGGCAGGTAGTCATGGACTACTTGGCTTTGCCTGAAAGGGCTGCTTCTGAGCAGCAGGAATCGAAGTAGAAGATTTGGAGGAAAATTGTTTCATAGCATCTCTTTTGTCTTTGAAGACTGGGGTCCGGAAGACTTCCTTACAAATGGGGTCTTAGTAGGGTAGTTCCTCTGAAATCTTGGGACCGGGGACACAAAAATATCTTCAAGTCTTGCAGCTCTTTGCTCTTTTCCTGTAATGACTTAAAAGAGCTCTGCAGCAGAAGTACCAAATAATGCCTTGTTGTCCAGGGGGGCATCCATGACTTTTTGCCTTAATGTCATCAGGCAAAAGTTGAAGTCTGAGCCAAGAGTATCTCCTGAGAAACGATCTTAATGCAGACACTCTGGCTGATGCCTCCACAGCATTATAGCTACACTTTATGGAATGCTGTGTAACTTGAGCAGAGGAGTTAAGGATGGAGGATAGCTTAGCCTTAGTAGGAAAGTCTGGGAGCTCTGAAAGATGCTTACCAGTGTCCGAGACAAGGGCCAGAGAGTATTTAGCCATATGGGTCTGGTAATTTATGGCTCTGAATGCCAGACTTGCTGATGTATAAATTCTCTTCCCTAGTCTCTCCATAACTTTACTCACCTTGTCTGAAGGGAGCAGGGAAGTGGAGGGCAGCATCTTGGAAGTGTTGTCAGCAGGCACTGAAATAGTTGCAGGGTTTGCAGAGGGGCATTAAAACAAAAAAATTGGAATCCTCTGGCACTTCATAAAACCTGTCTGGCCTTTTAGGGGTAGGAAGTTGAGAGTCAGGGCACTTAGAAGCTGCAGAGAATGCATCCAGGAAGGCTGGCAGAACAGGTATGGCAGACAGGGAAGGAGAGTCCATCTGCAGCAGGTCATATCATCTTTTTTGGATGTCTAACACCTGAGAACATTCCCATTTGATGAACTCCCTCAAGAACCCCCGGAAAACACAACTTATGTTGTTCCACCAAACAAAGATGAACAACCCCACCTTCTCCATACTCTCAGCCAACAAGACCCTCATCACCCCAGTATCAGAAGCCAAACTACTAGGACTTACAACTCCCCCACAAGTAAGATACAACAAACATATCTCTATAACTATCTCCAAAGTCCATAAAAAGCTAGGGACCCTATATTGCTATAAAAGGTACCTTACCTCCAAGTCTAGAACTGATATAGCCAGAACCCATCTCCTAGCCACATCACTTTATGCATCCCCAGTTCTAACAAACCTAAATAAAAACAACCTGAGCAAACATTCCACTTGCTACAACAAAATTGCCAGGTTCGCAACCAATGCCGAATCACGTTCCCACCACTGCCAATCCCTATATTCATTACACTGGCTTGAATTTCCTAATTTACTCCGCTACCACCAACTCAACCTAGCCCACCAAATACTATACTATCCTGAGAAAAACCTTGCCCTAACTGGTCTTCTAAACTTCTACAACTCAAATAGACACGATTCAGTAATAAAGCTCTGATCAATACAATCCCATGTAAAAACAGCTCTGCCGAATCTCTTTTCCTACTAAAGTCGCTAAAACATGGAACACTCTGCCCCCTGACCTCAGATTACAAAACTGTACGTCCACTTTCAAAAACCTCCTTAAATCATATCTTTACACTAACCAACTTTGTAACTGCTATGTACCCCCCCTAAAGCCTCACTCCAATGCAAGACTTTATTCTCTTATGCCTCTGGTGTTCACTGTTATTGTTCTCTTCCAATACTCACTGTACATATTGTACATAATACTACTTGTTAAAAGCCTTGCAATACTGTGCTCTAAACTTGCTCATTGATTCCATTGTACATACTGTATCTACTATGTAAAGCATGTTTCTCTATTGTTATTGACTTGTTTCTCACTAAGTAACCAAATATTTCACTTTGTATCCAAAAATGATATAGTGTATGGTGCTTTTCTCCCCAGGACTCCACTGAAAAGGTACAGCAGTTGTCCAGTCAGACTATCCTGGTAAACAAATGTTAAATAAATAAATACATAAATAAAAATTTTACAATGGTTTCCCCAAAAGAAATATCCTCTCCAGGGGAATCTGTTCTATTTGATTCTTCTTCCGGGGAAGCATATCCCAAAGGAAATGAAGAATAAATCAAAAATTCATCCCCAGCAGAATCCTCCGAAATCCTCTTTTGTGGCGTAGAGGGAGGAAGAGAAGGAGAAGGAAGGAAGGGAGACAGCTGATTGTTTCAGGGCCACAAAAGCACTGAACAGCCCTTGGAAAAAACCTGCCAATCTGCCATCTGTTCCAGGTGGGGGGGGGGGGGGGATGTGTACAGGGGAAGCAAGCTTAGTTTTCAGTTTTTTCTTTTGAGGAAATATCCATGTGGTGGAAGGAGGATGCACCCAGTGTCAGCCTACACTCAACAATATTAGAAGGGACATTTTCTCAGACAATGATCTGAGGAATGCCATTCGGGCCTTCAGTTACAATGAGCCGAGGTCTCACCCCCTATGTCCAGAAAGGATGCCTGCATATCTCCAGAAGATGTGCTAGTAGGGTCCTTCATAGGCTCCACACCAGTACTCGTGGAAGGAGCGCCTACTGACTTCAAAATGGTTTCCGGGTCAACATCATGATGTCCAGAATTGGAGGAGCAACAGGTAAGTCAGGGCTAGATTTCTTGGCCTTCTTAGCTAGAGGCTCACCTGTAGGGCCCGATTTACCTTCTATATCATGTGAGAGACGTTTAAGGTGCTGGTTTTCTAGATATAAATTCAGAAAAGCTAAATGTCTACGCACTGTCTTAGGGACAAAGGCCTTGCAAACAGAGCAAGTAATATGGTTGTCAGGGTCTAGGCAAAAGAGACAAAGGCCGTGTGAGTTCTTATGTGGAATATGCCTTACACACTGACACTTGCCCTTCCTAGCTGACACATAACCTCAAAAAATCACAGTATCAAGAAAGCAATAAGGAAAAAAACCCAATGGGGCACTTCTGATCAGGATTCGCAACTTGTCTGACGAGCGACGACTGGAGAAGACTATCTGAGTGGCGGCAGAAAAGTTGAGAGGACTGGTACGTGTTGATGTTCACTTTATACCCGTCATTTTATGACCAACATAGGACCAGTGCTATGTGCGACATCGCACGTACCCTGAAGTAGCATTAGACTTTTGTATACTGGCTGGACATATGAGAGTCAGCCAGTGGCAGACTCCATCATGTTATGAATACTGCAACATACGAAAAGAAGGACATCATAGAGAAATCTTCTCACATTCCTTCTTGCAGGATAGTGTTTCTGGTACTTGTCCTGAATACAGCCCTCATAACTGCCTTCTTCCTCAGGACAAAGTAGAATTTTACAACGAATAGTTTCTGATATTCTGCAACCAGTCTCTGACATCTGCCAGAGAATATCTCAGGACTATGAGTTTTATAGCCTCTCTGATTCTCATGATTCTTCTGGCCAGACTTCACATGAGGAAAATTCAGTGGTTCCTCAAATCAGTTTGGCCCAAACATTCCCCCTATCATTTCAAATTCCAGTACTATGATTTGTAAGAGTTACTCTAACGGGTGGACTAGCTAGCTCTAAACCCATGTCTCTCCTTTTCTCTTTGAGCCCCTACAGAAACCACAGATGACTCAGGCTTTGTCTGAGGAGATGTATCCATTGGGGTGAAAGTTCAGGGTCCATGGAACAAGACAGGCAGACACATACATAAATATCAAAGAAATGATGGTTAAAACTTCCAAGATGGCTGCACATTGAGTAACAGCTTAATTTCAGCTCTCCCAGTGTGAGAACAGAAACTCAGAAGAAAGAGCCAGGGAACTAATTTTTTGGGTAAATTTCAGTAACTGGCTAGTAAGTGCACTAGCCTGGATGCCAGCAAAACAGACATTCACAGAACCTGAAAGAAAATCAACCACAAAAGGTGAGGAAAAAAACACTAACTGGGAAGAATTCTGCAGCTGTTCAGCAAAAAAAAAACCTGCAAACTCCAGCTTTGCAACAAGATATGACTTCCAGTAACCTAGAGGAAAAACTAAGTCAAATGTACGCAGAGCTTTTTAAAATAAACAAAACACTGACGGAGTTTATCAACTCAAATAACAAAAGGCTGGATAAAATGGAAGAAGTTTTAAACACATATTTAGATGAGGCGATAAAACTGCAAAAACTGCAGGTCGATATGAAGAAAAGGCTGTCTGAATTATGAGACTGCTCATGAAGAGATCTTTCAAAAAATAATAGAATTAGAGGACAGAGTACACAGGGAAAATATGAGATTTTCTGCTGTACCAGAGAATCTGAAAGGAAAAGACTGTATTAATTTTATGAAAGAACAAATCCAGAGAATCTGAAAGGAAAAGACTGTATTAATTTTATGAAAGAACAAATAAGCAACTGGACTGGTATTCCACAGCAGTTATTAACTGAAAGGGCACATTGTGTGCATGTTCCAAACATGTCCATGACAAAGCAACCCAGACCTTTAATAGTAAAGATGCAATCCCACCAGCAAAAGGATTGATTTGACAAAACTGTAGCAGAAGGACAAAGTACTAAAAGTGGGAGAGGTTTTGATGCAGAAAATGCTAAGGAAGAAATACAAAAGTCTGTCCAACAAAATGTGAGCTGTGAAACAGAACTGGTAATAAAGACTAGAGAGTGTGCGTCAGTGAAACCTTTTTCAGTATTTCAATGGAAAATGCTTGAAAGACAGAAAAAAGCACAAGACTTGACTAGAAGAACTAAGAGTACATTGGAAAGAAAGCAGAGACTGATGTGGGAGATGGAGATAAACAGGAATAAAACCAGCAACTTGGAAATTGATAAATAAATGTGGGATTATAAAGTATTAAATGAAACATGACAGAAGAAGAAACCCCCCCAAATACTGGACTTTTTTGACTTTGTTAAACTTGGATGGGACTCTAAAGCATATGCACTATTTATGTCATTAATGTCTGGAGGGACACATAGGAGAAGGGAAGAGGAAGGAAAGAGTTAACTAAGTAAAACAAACTTTTGTTCTTAACAATAATATTTTATAGTGCAGGACATCTGCATACTATAACATTTTCTTGGTAATTTTCAAGTATAATGGGAATCTAAAGTCAACAGGTGCTCCTGTGTTGTTTTTTCCTTCTTTTCTCTTCCTCCTTGTTCAGTTTTAAGAACTATAGGCACAGCAATGTACAAAAAAGAAGAAAAGTCTCTTCAAAAGAGAATAACTGGATTAAGGCTCTTGGCTTTATCTAGTAACAAGTTTTAAGAAAAAACAAATAAATAAAGAACAATGAACAAAATAAAACTCTCTTGTAGCAAATAAATAAATACAAAACCTTGCAGAAACAATTCTGTACTTTCCTTTAATGGCTTTCTTTCAATGGCTAGATCATGTTTTCTGAAAGCATTCAAGTGTTTTCTCATTCTGGGAGAGCAATAAAGATAAGACAAAATGAGACAGCACTTTATAGAAGCACAGGCTGTCTCAGCATGGATAACCTTCCTTTTAGGTCCCACGTCTGTAAGTGTGGCTGTCAGTTTGGGACAATTGTTCCTATTAGGAAGGTAAATCTTCTGAAGATGTAAATAGTTTTGTGTGCTAATATTAAGTTAGTAGATTTCTGGGGTGTATTTTTTTTTTTTGAGAGCTTTCAATAAAAGAAAAAGTTTTGTAAGATGTGACACAGGCTCAAAGGGATATGACAAGAAACAACTACATAACAGGTCAACCTGCAAACATTAGTGTGTGCATGTAACACAAAAGCTGGAACTAGATTCTAAAGACATGTATCTGGACAATTTCTCCCCAGGCTTCCTCTGAAAATAGTCTCTGAGACAGTTGGACTTTCCCGGTAAACAAATGTTAAATAAATAAAAACTAGATACTTAACAAAAAAAGCGGTTACAAAAATGGTGGGAATAATAACTTTTCAGCATAATGACACTTTCTATACTATCTTTAAATGTTAATGATCTCACAGATATATACAAAAAAAGTAGTGAATTACATTACAAAAATGTAGAGTGCAAATAGCTATGCTACAGGGGACAAATTTGGAAAGAAATGAACAACTGAATTTAATAAGGAAAGGTTTTCAGGACAGTTATTCAGTGGAATACCTAGGACAAGGGAAAAGAGGATTACTTATATTAATTGCAAGAGGAGCTCCCAATAGTGACAGAAGGGTTTACTATCAAAATGTCGATCGCCCATCGTCGAATGTACATACTGTCGACTCCTTTATGTGAAAGCCGTAATGCCGATTCCTCAAGATATCGACAAAAAACACCGAATGTCGACATTTCCGACCGCTACACTACAAAACAAGTGCTACCATGGGTCAAAAGGGGGGGCGAGATTATGCATTTCGGAATATCGGTGTTCGACACCATCAACAATCGCAGTTCAGAGTTCGCATTAGTGGTGTCGGCAAGGGGCGATCGACATTTTGATAGTATACCTGACAGAAGAGGATAAAAAAGATAATAATGGTAGATATGCAGTACTAAGGGGATACTGGCAAGGGAGGAGGATTAAACTGACATGTATTTTATATTCCACATAAAACTGCTATAATGGAGCTTAAGAAAATTCTCGGAGAAATAATCAGTTTTCTTAAGAACATTCTGGGAGAAATAATCAGTTTTCAGCATGGAATTATTACTAATAGGTGGGGAATGGAATCTGAATTGTAGCAGGGAAGATGTGTCTAGGGGGGCCCAGAAGGAAAATATAACAAAGAAGGGTATATTTTTGAAGAAATTTAAGAAAATATTTGGCACTGAAGATGTGAATTCAGTAGTAGGAGTTTGGAGGGTCTATGTTAAACCTTCGAACGCCGGAAATGTTGAACGTCATATGGTTGAGACCATATGATCAACATTTCAAGTGTTCGAAGACTGACTTTTAATGGCACCATATGGTGCAGAATGGGAGAATTTCCCGGAGTTAGTATATTTAAGTAGGGGGGGGGGGTTGACACTGTTAAGGTGTGTTTTTCTTTCTTTCCTTTTTTTTTTTTATTCTATATTCGAACTTCCAAATGTCAATGGTCTCGAACATATGGTATTCGACATTTTGGATGTTCGAATATATGACATAGACCCAAGTTTGGAATGAATTTATATATTATTCCCTAAGATACAAAAACTGGGCTAGGCTAAACAGAACTTACATTTCACAGAAACATATGCATATGACTGAATGTTTTGATACACATCCAATAACTATTTCAGATCACATGCCAATAATAACTAACATAAAAATGAGACACTGCAGCTTTCCCACCTATCTTTTGAAAACAGACGGTAGTGGCTATTAAGGAATGGATAGTGGAAATTATTTGGAAGTTATTAGAGAAGACAGAAAATTCTTCTGAAAATATAGAGTGTGTGATAAAAATTAAAGTTGGGTATAAAAATAGGATGGCAATAAAAGAGAGAGATATGGTTAAAGAGCAACAAGAATTATTTAGAGGGACTGACAAATGTTAAAGTACTGTAGAATAGGGGGAATCTCACAGAACTAGAAAAGGAGCAACTGCAGAATGCTAAGCAGAAAATAAAGGACTACCTCGATAATATGTATGAGTTTAGAATTATTGCTGCTAAGCAAATGTTTTTGATAATAATGCCAGAGAACCAAAATGTTTAGCACAACGACTCAGGCAACAGAAAGTAGAAAGGGCTGTCGCCAAGCTTAGGGAGCCTATAACAAGGAAGATAACAAGAGATCCTTTAGAGGTACTAGAAATATTTCAGAAATTTTATGAAAGTCTGTATAAAGCAGAGAAATATGGAGATAAAAAATGGACAAATGGAAATGTTTAAGGAAGAATTAAATATGACTAGGTTAGAGGTAAATGAGGCTCAATTACTAATAGGACAAGAGCCCCTAGGAACAGATGGTATTGCTGTGGAAGTTTGTAAGCTAAAAGGGAAAAAACTGAAAGCTCTGGAAGGTTTAACAGTATTTTAAGAGGAGGAGAAGCACCAACATCCTATAAGAAAGGGGTGGTCGCTGTAACTCCTAAACAGGGTAACAACCCATCAGATCCAGCTTCACACAGGCCCAGTTCAATCATAAACCATGATTATAAAGTGTTCATGTCTATACAGTAGTAATATGAGAGTTGCCACAGATATTTATAGAAAGTTTTGGCCCATACTGTCAGCGGATCCAGAGGTCAAGAATATAGTGGGTGCACAACCCTCATTTGTATATAAAAACATGAAAAATATTAAAAGAATGTTATGTTATTCTAGAAATGGTAAGGAAGAATCCAATAAGGGGGTTAGTGTATGTAAAAATTGTAATTTTTGTCAATATATAGACACTACAGATAAATTTGTCCACCCAGATTTGGGTAAGACCTTCTCGTTTCATGCAAAAGGCACTTGTGACTCTGAACATCTAGTACACCTTGCCTATTGTGTGGCCTGTATGGCCTTTTATATAGGCAAAACAGACAGAAAATTTAAATTTCGAATAAGGGAACACTTATATAATATACAGAAGCAGGTCACTACGAATGCTCTAGTGAAACATGTTATAAGCACTTCACATACACATACTTTTAGGTATATAATGGTGGAAAATACTAAATTAACTAGTAGACTTGGGGATACTAAAAATAAAACGGAACTTAATGAGACTAGATGGATAGTTAGATTGAAAGCCCATGAGGGCAAAGGGCTCAATGACAAAGTACCTATTAAACCTATGTTAAAAAATAGACCACTTAAAATTTGATTTATGTGTTATGCTTTTAAATGTATGTGTTTTATGTATCCATGGATGAATTTTACACGTTTATACATTTTTATTGTTCCTTTAAGATTTTAATTGTTTGATTGACTGATTAGTTGATTCCTTTAATATATATGGAAGTTCATGTAGTGTGTTTGCTATTATGTCTGAAGAAGCAATGGGATACACTGTGAAAGTGCTCACATCTCTTGTTTAAATAAAGATTATCTACATTGTGTCATTGTTCAGCCTTAGCACAAAGGATTCTAAGAACTAAGTTAACATGGGACTGGAGAAAGGAGATTCTCTCGATAGGTATGACTACAATTAGGGATACATATAACAGGCAAGAGGGGACTGAAATTTACTGGTAAAAGAACAAAAGTATTGGGAGCAAATATTTAGACAGAAAATGGTAATAGAATGGGAACAGGCCAAGAATTTATTTGGACTGAAAACAGAGATTGCCTTCCCTATTCAAGAACTAATATCAGTGTATAGACAAAGAGAAAGAAATACAGGGATCTTAAGTGAAAGACCAGCACTGGTAGAGTTTTTAGCAGAATCCAGAACAGAAGCTGCTCTTCACAAAGGAATAATTAGTAGAGCATACAAAATATTGCATGATAATAATAAGAATCAATCAGAGGAAGTTAGAAAGGATTGGCAAGAGAGACTTGATAAGAAATTCACAAAGAAACAATGAGAGGATATATGTATGGCTCGCAAATTTGCATCAAAGTCTAGAATATTTAGGATCTTTGCTTGGAAGTGTTTACATAAGTATTTTTATACCCCAAGTAGACTCCAAAGAATTTTTCTTTAGGTAGACAGCAAATGTTGGTGGTGTGATCAGGAAGAAAGAGTTAACTAGGAACATATTTTCTGGGAGTGTAATGAGTTGGCAGACTTTAAAGATTCCCTGTAGACTACTCTGCCAGAGATACTGAATGAGCAAGTTGGTGTAACTAAGGAAATAATTCTTTGAGTTATGATACAGAATTGGAATTGCCTAGACATAAGGCCTTACTGAGTCTAATTATGGTGGCTGCCAAAAAAGCAGTTATTAAAAAATGGAAATCATAGTCTAAACCAATATTACTAGAAGTAGTGAATATAGTAACAGAGACAAAACACTAGAAATGGGACGTTTAGAAAAGGGTAGGAGCAAATTACATAGGAAAAAATGGGAACTGTGGGAAAAGTACATGCAAGGATGACTGAAGTTTTAAAGAAGGCAAGATTTGAATGAGCTCTGTAATGTTTGACTGACGATGACTGGATAGATTATAAGTGATGTTTGCAACTATAATTATGTCAATATTGCTGGTGATGTACAATGTTTGCAACTAAAATTAAACCAATATAGTTTGTTTTCATTTATATAAATGTATGACTGCCTATGTCATACGTGATAATTTAATAAAGATGTTTTTTGTTTAAAAAAAAAAAGAAATTATGGTTCTTACAAATGTGCTCAAATCTTTGTATCACTTTTGGGTTCCAGGCCATCTACTTGTTATCTCAGACATCAAAGTGATGAGGTACATAAACAAATGGGAGGTGAGAACCAGATTCTACTCCCTTTGTAGACTAGATAAACTGGAGGAACCAGATCCTACTCCCTTTTGCAGACAAGCTGCGATATCCTGGGCACAATCTATTTCTACTGACTACTTACATTCTATCAGAACAAAATATTTTTGATGGACCAGGATAGATCCCAACAAATGGGAGTTGAACCATACAGTCTTCCAGGACATGATCTAACTCTGGAGAAATCCTCAAAGTTCTTTGTTTGCCTCCATTTACAATAGATAGTTAAAGAAATTCTGCAACAAGGCTCCTTGCACAAAGGCCTGGATGACCAATATCTTTTCAGTCACATAGAAGCGAATGCTTCTCTATGCCTTGCCTTAGGGTTCTAAAAATTCGGGAGGACTCCCACAAATAACTGTAATCCCTTTTTGGCCCAGAAAACTGTCTATCTCCTTTCTTTTGAAAATGACCAAGGGAAATTACAGCATGCTGCCTGATAGAATGGACTTGCTCATATAGGACAGGGGTTGTTTGATAAACCCCAACATTCAATTTCTTCACCTCACTGCCTGGATGACAGAATTTTAATATCTTTCATGCACCTGTTTTCTGATGATGTGCAGTAGGTATTAAAGGAGGCTAAGAAATCAGTTGCTATCAAACCATATGTGGCTAAGTGGAAAAAAATGTTACAGATGGTGACAAATTAAAAACCATGACCCATTTAAGGCCTATATACCGCTAGTTCTACAGTGTTTGCGAGTTATCATCTGGCCTTTCTTGATTTATTAAGATTCACCTCTCAGCCATCTCTGCTTGTCTGGCCATGGATCCCCCTTCTGCTCTGTCTTAAGTAAAACAGTTCTTGAAAACAGTTTTATATATTCATAAACCTAGAAAACAGATGGACTTCTTGGAAACTTAATTTTGTAATGGAAAAATGTGTACTTTTTCCTTTTGAACTTGCTCATGAGGTTGATTTGAAGGGCTTATCTTAGAAAACAGTATTACTGATTGCTCTAACGTTTGCTAGAAGAGTATTAGCATTATAAACTGTGATGGCAAGCCAACCTTATCTCATCTTTCTCAAAGGTAGGGTAACTCTGACAACATATTCTTCAATTTTGCATAAAGTGGATTCAGTGTTAACTTTGAACCAGGGTTAGTCATCTCACGGTTTTCTTTCCAGAAAAAAAAAGACAAAGCTGAAATAATTTTACACATTCTAGATGTCCACAGACAACTCAGATACTATACCAAAATGATGAAAACCTGCCGGAGTCCTGATCTACTGTATTTCCTATAAATGTAATAAGGGACAATCAACATGAAAATAGACAATTTCTAAATGGTTCTTTCATGTTACAGACTTTTGTTACTCCCACTATAAGTGACTTATAATAAAGGTCAAGGCCCACTGTACTGGGTTTTGGATTCTTCTGTGGCTTTTTAGAAAGGGATGGACTCGAAGTATACTAGAGGCAGCACCTTGGTCATCTGTGCATACTTTTACAAAGCACTACAAATTAGATTCTTTCGCTAGGTCCAGGGCAGGCCTTGCTAATAATATTCTCCAGGGGCTTGTAGACTTTGATTCTTCTTGGTTTTCCGCTATTTCCAAGGTTTGATATTCTACCCATATAGTTTAATCTAGTGCAGCAGCGATCCAACAATGAACATAGTACATACAGCTGTGTAAGTTGGGGTACCATAACAGTAGATGTTTGAATGGATCACTTTTGCAACAGGATCACCTCCCCCCTCTTCTATTACATTTTATGCGAGTGTGTGAAGATTTTTTTCTCTTTCTCTGTTCTGTCACATACTTAGCTATTAGGGCTATAGCTTCTCTTACTTGGAGGTAAGAAATCTCTGAATGTTTGGTGCCCTAACCACTGATTCCATGCCTAAAGCTTTCGAAGCTGGCAGTTGTAATATCCTTGACAGGATATAATCCATATAGCTTAGAGTTTCAAATACATCACTGTTTCAATAGCCTGTTATGGTAAGGTAACTTCTGCAACTGTACATTCTTTCTTAACGTGTGGCATTTTATCCTGCAGCCAGAGCTGCACTCTAATTTGTACTGAAGTGCTGCACTCTCAGAAAAAGGCAGGCAGAGATGTGTTTTCCTCTTGCCATTGTCATGTGCTGCTAATGTTAGACTTTCCACTTTAACCATATACTCTAAAGCAGCAGCTAATACTAAAGTAGGGGAAGTAGTACTGCTGGTAATGTGTTTTATGAGTCAGTTACTTCTGAAATGAGACAAGATTATTTTTTAATTCATTTGAAACATGTCCATTGTTTAATTTCACAGTAGTTACTGAAGGACTTCACAGCATGACATTCACAATACCAAAAAGATAATGAATGTGAAAATTGTGTAACACTGCAATGAGTTAAACTAGTAAACATATGCAGTACTCACTCATCATATTACAGAGTCACTCAAAAGCGTGAACTCTGACAGTCTGTGTAACCATCCTGTTTTAATTCTTGTGACAGGTATGCCTTTTGTGGCTCACACTGGTATTTCAGTACCTAGGCAAACTTACCATAGCCCTTCCAGCTCATTTCATTCCACTTAAAAATTAGGAAATCATCTTGTCTGATAATAAAAAAAAATTACTGGCAAACTTGGGAACATGGGAGCTCTGAATACAGCAGTCAACAAAGGGGATTAAGACTCTGAGCTGCTAAATAAGCTGTTTCCTGTACTCAAGGGCACAGTAATTCGTTACATCTCTATTTGCCTGAAATGCAACTCTGAGCAAGTCACTTTAACAAACAGCGCCCTGGGTTCATCATTCAAAAGGGGGCACTTGCTCCTAGTGGGCTTTGTTGGTTAACAAATTAATAAAACAAATACAACAGAAGAATAAATGAGCAAGACTTCAGGCACATAAGCAAAAACTCAGTTTTTGCCATCACTGCCCCAGGTTCAAATATGCAAAAAAACATGATGGAGGGACAGGATGAAGTTACAGCAGGTTTTCTCTGATATCATGCATATGACATGGTATCTAGTGGACGACAAGGGCCTTGTAGTGAAAAATGTCATTAAGAGTGGAAAAAAAAAGATGGAGGGGTGACTGTTGCTAGCATGCAATGCAGCAGCAAGTGTGAAAAGTTGCTGATATCAATGCATGCAAGTTTCCCTGAGATCAAAATCCTGGGTGAGAGAGTTTGTCCTCTAAAAAGTTTGAGTATGCCAATCAACATAAAATGTCCAAGGTTAGCTGGAATAGAGTAAATTGGTAGGATAAAACAATGGATAGTATTTTATTATTTTATTTATTTTACATTTGTTTACCAGGAAAAGTCCAAATGGACACAAGTCCTTTTTCAGAGGAGGCCTGGGGAGAAAATCTCCAGATAAAACATTGAACTGTAAAACATTTACAAGTATAAGTACAGTGAGATACTTCAGGGAGAAAGCAGAAGGAAAAAGTGTCTTCTAGAGGAGACTCTCTTGAAATTCTGCTAAGTAAAAAATGAATAAGGTTTCACACCACAGAAAAAACCCCTCTTGATATTTTGTTGGTTTAATTTCTCCAAATTGTTTACGTTTCTAATACCATGATGAGAATGCCCCATTCCTGAGTCAGGCTATAATTAAAGTTCATGAACTTAGTACTGTTTCAGTCTTTGATGTTGGCCAAAAGTGTTCTCAGCACCCGCATTGGCCCAGAATTGACTCCTGCAACTCAAATGGATTTACATGTATTGGTAGAATATCTAAATACTACTACACATTCTTTTTATTAGAATCAGTGCTCCTACTACAATTGGAACTGTCTGGGTATCCTTTTCCCACATTGCTCTCATTTTTGTCTGCAAATCTTGATATTTTATGACTTTGTATCGCTTTGCACATGAGATGCAGTAATCACTAGTTGGAGCAATTTCAATGATCAATGCTACGTTTGTTTTTTTTTCATGGACTACTATATCTGGTTTTCTTGCATCTAATTTTTGAATGGTTGGTAATAGGTGATCCCATGTGATGTACACTTCATCATTTTCTATTATGCTCTGTGGCTCACATTTCCAATGTTTCTTAGCTATTTCTATATTGTAGTGTTTACACAATCCCCAATGCACTAATCTTGCCACACTACTGTGCCTTTCAGCATACAAGCTCCTCTGACAGAAGGTGTGCACCTGTTTCCAATTCTTTTTTTTCGCAGAACCTATATTTGCCAGTTTTTCCTACATGTTCAATGGACTTTGTAAACCAATTTGTACGTACGTAGTATCCTGGGCTGCCATTATCAACCTTTCAATCTTTGTTCTTAACTCACCTCTCCTTAACCATTCCTGTGTCAAATCCTGATTGACATGAGGTTGTGCCAGGAAATCTCTGCATTTGAAACTATTTTTATGTCTTTGCCACATTCTTTTCCTTATTTGATCCTTCTTATATTTTCTTTTGTTTTTTTGGCACATTCAGTTGCTGTCTTATTTTTGTCTGCTTCTGGTTTGATTTCCATTACTGCTTGCCACTTGAATGCTTCTGCTAAACTAAGCAGACAGGTAATCTTAGACTTACTCTCCTCATATTTTAAAACTTTCACTATGTTTGGATCTGATGAGATCAGCAGATATGTATGTAGTCCAATGACTGCAGTTCTATACATGTAATCAATTTCAAGACGGCCCATACCTCCTTCAGAGCAAGGGATATATATAATCTTGGTATACACTAATTGTTATGTATCATTTGATGTGTGAAAACTTTTTCTTCTTTTTCTGTCCAACTGATTCAATACCTGTTGGGGCCATTCAATCACACCAAAACTGTAAGCTAAAACAGGGACAGCAAACTGGTTTATATCTTGGACTTATTCCTGGATATCACAGCTGTTTTCGATGCTAAATTTAGACTTTCTATACACTTCTTCCCGCTAAAGGTAATTTATATGACATTCCTGTAATAGACATTTTCCTGGTAATGCAACTTTCCTGCTTTAAACATTGCTTTGGCACATTTATCAAGACCAAATGTCATACTTGTATCATCCTAGAAAGTTTTGATCTCTTGCAATTTGTGCTTTCAACTCCTCATCTCATACACAATACAATTTGAAATTATCCACAAAAAGAAAATAAGTCTTTACACTTAGTTTTCTGGGAGCAAACTGTAACCATGACCTAGTCCATTAAGCAGACAACATAATGGGTTAAGGGCAAGACAAAAGAGCAAGGGTGCCAAACAATCACCCTAGAGTACCCCCTTTAAGTTTTTATCCCTTGGACAATCATTTGTCCTTTACCATGGCTTGGCTGAAAAGTGGTTTGCAATTAATGAAGGGTGCATCTTAAACACTTGTAAGCACTCCTTTATCCACGAATGCAAGATGTTGTGAATGCTATTCTGTAATCTAGCCATGCCATACTTAGATTCTGTACCTTTTTACAATTATCCATTATGAATTTATTTAAAAACAAATGATCCTTTATTCCATATGACTTTCTTTTGTTACCCTTCTATTCTACTGCCATGATTGAGTTTTATTCTAAATGACTACAAACCCTGTTTGCATCATTTCCAGCATATTGTTTATACATTGTCAGAAGGCAAGTTATTGGTCTATAGTTTTTACAATAGCTTGCAGGTTGACTCTTAAGGAAAAGTATCATCCTTCCTGTTAACCAGGTTGGCGTCCATTTGAAATACGTATACAAGTAGTTTCTACTCCGGTCTAAATCTTTATGTAAAATATTAATACTTTTAGCCAGATGTTAGGTACTGCATCTGGGCCTGGGGTTTTTGAGTTAGGAGCTTTTCTTAATTGTGTTTCAATTTTTGTGGCCATTACTACCTTCCATTTCATATCCTGTACATTTGGACTTCTGTTTCTTTTACTTCTTTTATCTGTTCAACGTCTTTGTTATGTTCTGCAGGGTCTTCACAGATATTTCTCCAAAATGTGTCTATTTCTTCTTTTTTGCTGAAGTTTCTATTCCTTTTGCTCTGTTTCCCAATTCTTTATAAAATTTTTTGGGTCATCAATGAACTGCTTATTTTGTACTTTTCCTTAGTATTTATCTGCATATCGTCTACGTTTTTCTGCCTGTGCAGATATCTTTATTTTATTATTTGCAATAGTGCACAACAGATCCTAGTCTGTTCTGATACTTTGCATTGCTTTTATCACTTGTCTTTCTATTGATCTGCTCCCTGTTCTATAACCTTCTAACAGTGACAATTCTTGTCTTAATTACTCTATAGTTTTCTCTGTTCGATAGTTCCATGATGGCATTTGATTTCTTCCATTCCCTTACTGCCCTCAATTTTTGTGGTAAGACTTTAATCCGTTATTAATTTAGTGGGACAGTGACATACCCTATTTAATTCTGTTACATCACATGAATTTCTGTTAATAGTCTTGATTACTGTACTCATTTGTTTTATGAGACTTCTAACATTTTGGGTTTTACTGACTTTCTATAATCTATTTCTTTCATTGATGTTTATAAGTATATCCATCTCTATTAAATTAAGCAACTCTTCCCTTTGATTATTTCTTCTAAACTAATGGAACATTCTTTGTTCTCTATTTCCTGTGGGCATTCTACAGAAAGTTCTAGAACATCTTACTGTAACATACTCTCTCAGCTGCATCCCACTTCATCTGTTACTCTTTCATATGAGAACTCACTGGCCTATCACTTCACAACATTGACTGCATTAGAATTGCCACTATTTCCTGCTCCTTCCCTTGCTGTGCAACTCCAACTGAACTTTTATATTAGTTTCCTACTGAAGGCTCAAGAGTATCTTCCTGTGGCAAGTGGTCAGATGATTTCCATTCCACCTGTTTCTCCTTAATTTGGGGACTCGTTGTTCCATCATGCTGTCATGTTACCAGAGATGGATTTTCTACACTAAATCCTTCACTTCACAGGTAACCCATAACTTCTGTTTATTTAACTTCTCCATTACTGACCCTCTTTTCTACTTTCCTTTTGTTTTTTTTTATTTTTATTTTTGCATTGTGAAATTTTCCATATTGAATGCCTTTGCCTGCATTTCTCTCCAAATATTTCTGGTACTACTTTTTTGTACTGGTTAGTTTTGCTTTCCCCTTTGCATTAAACACTGTACCATATAAAAACGCTTGTTCTTTTCCATGTCTACATTTCTTCTTCAGATGCCTTTCACTCCACCTGTTTCTCCTTACCTTTGGGGACTCGTTCGATTATGTTGTGGCATAATCTGTGTAAAACTTTCTACACTAAATCTTTCACTTCACATCCATAACTTCAACTTCTATTTGTTTAACTTCTACTGTACTAATCTGTTCTTCTACCATCTCCCTTTGTGATCTTATTTTTATATTGTGACGTTTTCCACATCTGGGTGCCTTTGCCTGTATTTCTCTTCAAATATCTTTGGAGCTGTTTTTTTTTTGTTTGTTTGTTTTGATTAGTTTGGCTTTTCCTTTGCATAAATATTGCACCATATCAGAACTCTTTATTTCCTATGTCCATGTTTCTTTTTCATACCTTTCAATAATTTCTAAGTTTTGTTCTTTATATTTTCACACTTCCTCAGTCACTTCTTTTTTCAAACAGCCCAAAGTTTTTTGGTCTATATAATGTTTTTCATAGATCTTGTTGTTCATAGTTCATAGTTTAGAACTAAGCTAACTGCTCTTGCGAGCCATTTTAAGCCTAGCCATTTATCCCTTGTGAGACTCAAACTCTGCACCTTGTGTTTGTAAGGCAAACACCTTAGCCATTAAGCAACCCTCCCAACCCCAAGCAATCTATGTATTAATGACCACAAATCTGTATTTGAAGCTTTTGGAAGCTTTTGAAAGTTTTTCTTGAGTAAGCATCTTTCTTCCCTCTAATTTTCTCTCAATCATTTTGAGTATCTTCTATTTGGAAATTTTGGGTTTCTTGAACAATAGTAACAATACATAATTTATTAATCTCAATAATCCTCTCTGTCATCTTTATCGCTCTTTTTTTGGCCTGTTCAGTTTTTGTATGTTTTGTAGGCTACTTCCTTCTACAATTATTGGTTTAATTTCTCCAAGTCTTCTGAGTTTCTGAACTGTTGTGTGAGAGGGCTTATGAAGCAAGAGATCATATTGAGGATGGTACCGTAGAGCAGACATCACCACAACTAGCTTTCAAAGTCACTTTAACATTAAAGTTTTTCTCCTTAGCAAGAAAACTGCTTTAATACTCAAATGAAATATATTTTCCACTGGGGCTGTCCCATGACATAAGCTTTAAAGTTGCTACAAGGACAGATAAAAAAATGGCAAGTTTTATAGTTCAGCATTTCCCACTCAAACTGTGTTTTGATTACAAAAATGCAGTTTTATGCACTCAAAGGGCTACATCAAAGTTTCCAATCAACCTATTAGAAAAACAATAAACAATACCTTGAACAAAAACATACCTAACAGATGCTCTAATTCTGACTCAAAAAATGCAGTGTATGTAGGTGTGTCACTGTACATACTGATAACCAAATGACTACAGCAGTAGGAATACAACGAAAATACACACTCAGGAAAGAAAATGTCAAAAGTATATCAAACTTGTGAAAGTTTCTCACCCTACCTATGTAATCCCAGCTCTGCTGGTGAACACCAAAGGTAAAAAGTGGAAGACCATCACTAAAATAATGAAACCACTTAAAGAGTGTGCCACTTGGTTGAAAAGAATACCAAGAACTATTTTAGGAAATACAGTTGGTTCTCAGTGAAGTCACCCACTATGGGAAGAAAATGATGATCCAGTCTACCATCATCAAACATGCAGAAAGCAGAGGTAGAGCAGAGTACACTGCCAAATAGAGGGAGTCCTATAGAGTATGAAAGTATACTGAGATTGTTCTAGTGCTTAGGTACCTCTAGTGAGGAAATGCAATGCAGTCCAAAGACGTTCAGCATAAAGTTCTTCATATTTGCCATACTGCATAATACATACAATTATTAACGCATGACTGGCAGCACCTAACGTATTTGATCTCCATTACCAATAGATATGATGACAGCAGCTAGGATGACAAAGAAAAGGCAGATCAGGGCACAAATCATGTTAAGTAGGAGACACTGCATGACAGGGCTGTGACATCGGGTAATCACCAGATGTACCTAAACATAACACAGAACAGTTCAGATGACTAGCTAGTGTATTTGTCAAGGGTGCTACGTGTGTGTGCCCTATACAAAGTACACATTAAAGTGATGCCCTACAATGTGCCTTCCTATACCATCTGAGGACCACACATGTTTGTACATCAGACAGGGCAGCCACACACACGACATATGCAGAACCATAAAACATCACATATAAAGCACTGGATCATAGCAGTTCGACTTGATGGCAGATCTGGGGCCAATAAAAATGCTACTATACACATATCCATACAGTGCCGATTACATGCATAGCCACATGTCCCCTGATATGCTGGACAGTGAGGAAAAGCATGAACTTCTCTTTGAACAGTACTACAGGAAATATGTGCATGGGTATTGCACTTTCCCTAAGTGAGGCAGCACCCTGTATACACACATGTGAAGACTGTTGCAAGAGGCAGGAGCTAGCTTTAGAAAATATCTCTCACAGATGATTAAGGTTATACTTATGGCTGTTTAGCTTGATGGATGCATGATTATACATGAAGCATAAGTTGAACTATGGGCAGATCTTCTATTGGCTAGAAATGGTAATATCAATCCTTAAGTGTCGTAAAGCTCAGTGAATTGATTAAGTAGGATGCCCTGACACAGTCAGTGAGCAAATCGGTCCTATTAACAGCAATGCACTGTTGGACTAGACAGATGCATCAGAATTATAACTAGCTCATCTGACACTCAGTGCAGATCCCCAAACTAGATCCCCCTTCAATTAAAAAAAATCTAACCACATCCAAAACCAATGTATGTGGGGGTTGCATCCTCCCACATGCCCTACAAATTATATATACCAACTACAAGGCTGCACAATCCCTGGGGAAAAGGGAATATTCCACAATCTCTAGGGACTGTTGGTCTTGCACACCTGTCAACCAAAGCACATCAACAAAATAGTGGCAAGAGTTTGATTATTAGCACTATATACACACACACACACACACACACACACACACATATATATACAAGTGTACAATATGTATATCTATCTATCTACACACACACATAGATATATATATATATATATATATATATATATACATACATATATATATATATATATATATATATATATATATATATACACATATATATATATATATATATATATATATATATATATACACACACACACACACACACACACACACACACACACACACACATATATATATATAAAAATATAACATAGAGCGATATATACACACACACGTGTGTGTGTGTATGTGTGTGTGTATATATATATATATATATATATATATATATATATACACACACACACACATATATATATATATATATATATATATATATATATATATATATATACACATACATATAAAATATAAAGAGATATATTTTTATACACACACACACACACACACACAGATACAGCAAAAGCTGCAAGAAACACCCAGCTAAGATAGACTTTTCACTGCCAATAAAGCCAAACCTCACTATCTGTGGACATGCATGTCTCTGCCTTTTTGTTGACCTCATCAGCACAGCATAAGTGGACAGTTTAGCTGTATGTCAGAAAGACAGCAAAACTTAAAGTCAGCTAATGCCCATAATCATTAAGGTGTATGCAAAATATCCCAACTAACATCTAAAGCAAAGGGTAAAAAGATCACACAGACAAACCATTCATTAAAACCTACAAGAAAAACCCAGCCAAATGACCCCTTAAGGAACACAGACAGCTGGATCTGGCTTTATTGGCCTGAATTTAACTTTAAAAGTAAAAAAGTCATGGACATTCAGAAGCTATGTAGGTTAAATACTTGATGTCCTTAAGGAGTTATTAGCATTTATCCCAGGGGCCTCCATTACAGGACATTTAAGGAATCATACAGTGAAAACTCTAGCTTGGCTGCATTTTTCCTGCAGTTTTTAATGAATGGATGAATGGTTGTCTGTGTGACACTTTTACCATTTGATTTGGGGTGTGTGTGTGTCTATATATATATACTGTGTGTGTCCCCAAGTCCCTGTCTACTGGGTCGACTCTAAGGGGTGTGTTTTCAATATGATAGTTACCAGGGGTGGTTGACTTCCCAAAATATACTATTATGAATTTCTTGGCTCTGACACCAGTTGTTTGTGTCAGCCCTTCCTTGTGAACATCTGTATCTATGTGGGATTTAATGACAGCTCCTAATTTGCAATCATCTGCAGAGTTAGTCAGCCAGAGACCACTGACATTGGCCTTGGCTTCAGAGAAGTAAATGCCAAAAAGGAGTGGTCCAAAGACTGATCCTTGAGGGACTCCACTTACACCTTTTTGTAGAGGTGGACTCCCCAATTTTAACTTCCTGAGTCCTGTTTGTGAGCCAGCTGGCAATCCACCCGGATGACATACAGGTTTGTACCTAACCTCTTGAGTTTGTCAACAATGCTTAAGTGCGGTATTGTGTCAAATACCTTAGCCAGATCAAGGTAGGCAGTGTGAACCACTTTGCCCTCATCCATTGCTTTGGTGATCTTCTCAAAGAAGTCCACCAGGTTGAGTAGGCATGACCTGCCCTTGAAGAAACTTAACTGGGTTAGGTCCAGTGTCTGGAGGTTTACTATATCATTACTGATCAGTTACATGATAATTCTTACAACTGGCTTTGTATACAAGACTAGTGAGACTTATGGGCTTATAGTTTTCAGAGTCTGTAGATGTCCCACCTTTGTGCGGAGGGATAACTGTTTTCCATTCATGAGGCACAAACGTAGCTATTAAACCAAAAATGAAAAGAAATAAGATATGTTAACTATTAACAACAACTAAGTAGAGCTTTTAGAGTAGATACAGCTCTTATTTGCACTGTACACGTTACACACATGGCTAAAAGTCTTAAATATTCAATGAGAGAGAGTAGAATAAGATGTGCAGTAATCAGTAAGATATACATCATGATGTGTACTTAAAAGGAAAACGTTTTAACCACAGTCATGTGCTACTTACTTGTTTATAGTTCTTCCAAAAGTGACTTGTACAAGTGCAATTAATGTCCTTCTGACCCACTTGAACACTGAAAGGAAATTGTGAAATCCATTAAAATTGTGAGCTTAAGTCTTGTGTTCATTTGTGTACAAATAATATTATTTATTAAACGTTTTATTTCATGGCAAAATAGCTTCACATAAATAAAAGCTTGCCTTTTATGTCTACTATCATTTATGCGGTCACTTTTTCTTTTTTTCTTTTTTACTCCGGCTACTATTAAATCCAATGTGGTGTACACTGTACAAACATATCCAAGTCCTTAATTACTTAAATAATACCTTATGCCATTCCAACTGCTACGGGAAGATGTAGGCATGCTTCTCTGACATTGCAGGGTCATACTATGGCCGGGAAATAGACATGCCTATATAATGGCAGTTAAAAGAATCCCCAGACATTTTCCTATAATTTTATATAACCATTTGCACGGTGGTCATAAATGAAGCAGTAAAGTATTCTATACCTGCATGTGGAAACAATTTATTTATTTATTTATTTTACATTTGTTGACCGGGCTAGTCTAACTGGATATATGTCCATTTTCAGTAGAGACCCGAGGAGAAAAGCTCCGAGAAAAGAACAGTTTATACAAAATGCAAATAGATAACTTCTTCTTTCAGCTTTTCCTGGTTAGGTGTTGCCACAGCGGATCACCTGTCCGCTCATGATTGGCAGTGAAGTTTTACAGTGTCGAGTTGCCAGCCCGGCGCCCAACCTTCCACGGAAGGCACACACACGCACACACTCACACCTAGGGCCAATTTGGAGTGTCCAGTCCACCTACAGCATGTCTTTGGGATGTGGGAGGAAACCGGAGCACCCGGAGGAAACCCACGCGACCTCAGGGAGGACATGCAGACTCCACACAGAAGGCAACCCAGACGAGGATCGAACCGGAGAACCTCTTGCTGTGAGGTGACAATGCTAACCACTGCACCACCATGGCCACCCAAAATGCAAATAGATAACTATACATTCAAAAACAATTAGATAACTATACATTCATGTGCACTTGTCATTTCATCCGCAGTAAGCAAATAGGGTAACACTATGAAGATAGATAACTATACATTCATGTACACTTGTTATTTCAGCAGCAGCAAGCAGACAGGGTAACACTATGAAGATTTTTGTTTCAGTCATTTGGAGCAACAGTTAGCATAGACAGTTAACATATTGTGTCGAGGAAGTTGACACAGCACAGTGATGGGTATGAAGAGAGCAAATTATTTATATTTTTACAGAGAGAGCAGTAGCAAAGGTAAAAGAACTGATGTAAAAAAAAGGCTAAAGGCAAGGGAAGATAGTATCAGTCGGGCTTGGTGCATGGGCAAAGCCATGGGATTTTAAGAAAATTCTTAACTGGTTCCCAAAAAGATGGGTGGATGTAGTAGAAGTTAGTTCAGTTGGGAGTGTGTTCCAAGTTTTATCAACAGAGTTAGAAAACAGACAGTCCCCTGATTTGTTTTTAGATTTTAAGGTGGCTACTTGTAACCTATTTGCAGAAAGTAGGGTTGGAAGGTTTTGGTAAGAATTGAGGAGGTTACCAAGTATAGGTGTATTTGTGGGATGGTGTAAGATCTTGTGGATAAAGGTGAGTTGTTGGTAGAGTAGATGAGGTCTGTAATACATGTATATGCAATGTAAGTGTTTATAGATCTAAAATTAACTTGGATATCTAGTTCACGCTGTACACACAATAATTTATACATGCATATAGAATGAAATGCTGGATTCCTATTTAGAGAAGAAAATTCCAGTAATGACAAACTACACTAAGTCTGTAACTATTATGTTATAGTAGCTACAGTGTTCACAAAGGGTTGCATGACCAATCATTGCTAACCAGTTGACTGTGGTGGTAATCTTCCTAAGACAGATCCAACCTACTGGTATAATCTAAACAAACATCAGCTTTACTTTAGACTATAAAATACATACTACATAGGTTCATAGGTGTGTACTACGCTAATGGCCCTGGAGCCTTTACAAGCCTAGGCCAAAGAAGTGACCTGGCATTGTGCCGCCCGACATCAGTTCCCAGTGCCTCTATCAAGTAGAGCCACTGGAGTGATCTCCAGGGTGAACTTTCTATTTCCCATCCACTCATCAAGATTTCTCTTGAAGAGGGCCAGTGAGGTGCTCTGCTTGACATGTATGGGAAGTCTATTCCACAGCCTGGGCAGCCTCCGGGTTATGAACCTGTCCCTCCAACATGTTCTGTTGGTTATGGTAATGAGGTTGAGGTCTCTGGAGTGTGTGGTGCAGAGAGATCGGGATTTCTTTAGATGTAGCATTTCTAACAGAGCTGGGTCAGACATGATTTTGTAAATCAAGCAGAGATCACCTCTTAGTAGACAATATGAGACAGAGAATAGCTGAAGGTTTTTGAGTCTGTCTGTGTAGGACATGTGTTTAAGGCCTAGGATCCTCTTCGTGAGGTACTTTTGTGGCCTCTCCAGTTGTTGCAAGTGTCTAATGAGGGAAGAGTAGAGAGAAATTATGACACCTTTCTTCCTGGATGCAAAACCCTTGGTAATGAGATGTGCCACATAGAAGGACTTTCTGACCACAGTGGCAATGCGGAGGTCGAAAGAGAGGTTGCTGTCAACCTGTGTCCACAGATCTCTTACAACTCCTTCAATGTTTAGTAGGCTCCCATCGATGTGGTAATTAGTGGGAACAGAGTTTTTCCTCAAGGGGATGAAGATGCATTTTTTGGCATTAAGCTTAAGGCCATGGTTTCGATACCAGTCACAGTGAAGCCTTTCTGTAGGATGTCTGTATCACTTTGGGAGTTAATAATGACTCCCAGCTTGAAGTCATCTGCGAACTTGGTCAGCCAGAGTCCCACCGTGTTGGTCAGGACTTCTGAGAAGTAGATGCCAAACAGGAGAGGACCCAGGACCAATCCTTGTGGGACTCCACTTGTGACTGGTCAGCAGTCTGACTTGGAGTTTGCTACTTTCACACTGTGGGTTCTATCTGTCAGCCAATTTGCAAACCACCTAATGATATAGGGGTTGATGCCTAGTTTGGTGAGTTTATCAATAATTCCTGAGTGAGGAATGGTATCAAAGGCCTTGGCCAGATCGAGGTAGGGTGAATGAACTGCCTTAGCCTCAACCACATTTCTGGTGACTGACTCAAAGAAGTCAACCAGGTTGATCAGGCATGATATACCTTTCACAAAACCAAATTGCGTGGAATCTAGACTTTGAAGATTCCCTGTATCTTTGTTAATTAGGTCCATGATGATGTGCTCCATAGCCTTACATATCAGACTAGTCAGGCTAATGGGTAGATAATTTCCAGGGTCTGTAGTCACTCTTCCTTTATGGAGAGGAATGACTGCAGCAGTGTGCCATTCGGAAGGGACAAAGCTTGAGGTGAGGCTGAGAGTGAAAAGGGCACACAGATGTGGTGTCAGTTCACTTTGTAATTCATGTAGAACACAGCCAGTGATATTGTCAGGTCCCATGGAAGCTGTATTCTTGGCCTTGGACAATGCAGCTTTAACCTGTGCTGCACTAATGCTGGGTGCCTGGCATTCTTCCGGTATTGAGAATGGTCCTTTAGTGGGGTAAAGTTGGCACTGAATCTGTCAGCCAGTACGTTGGCAATATCTGTTGGCTCAGTATAGCAGGTATCATTGTGCAGTAACTCAGAGCAAATCTGGGTATTGCCGTAGATATTCTTGATATAACTATAGAAGGTTTGTGGTTGTTTTTAGTGTCTGATGCAATTCTGTCTTCATAGCTAGCTTTGAAGGTTTTGATAAGGGATCTCAACTTTTGCTGAGGTTAATAAGGGAATTTTTCCAGCCTTGGGACTTCACCTTTTACTGCAACAGTTTCTTCCTTCTGTTGTAGAGTTTATTAATGGCAGAGGACCACCAAATTGGCTTCATTTTTTTGGAGAGCATCTTGGTTCTGTTGGGTATGGCTAGCTCCATGCATTTATGTACATGTTCGTACAGTGCATTGGTGTATGATTTGGCAGTCATGCATCTATTTTCCATTAGCATGGGTGCTGTGAAGTTAGCCACCACTGTTTTTAGGAGTCCAAAATCGGCTTTGGAGAAGTTTTCCATAGTGGATACCTTTGTGGGGGGTGTGGGTGAGATGTGGATTTCCATGGTGATTAGTTTGTGGTTGGATCTAACCAGACAGAAATTAACTATTGGTGTAGGGCAATGGCTGCCCAAGTTAGTAATAACCAGGTCAAGGATGTTGCTTCCTCTAGTGGGGGTAAGAATGAGCTGGTCCAGGTCATTGGAACTGTTGAATTCCAGGAATATACAGATGAGACTACTGTACCTCTTCCAAAGAATAGGCACAGTAGACAAATGCATTGTATGGGGTCTGCAAAGATTACAGATCATGCATGTAGAAATGACTTAACAGCATCACAGGTTTATTCACTGCAGCTTTGTCAGTAAGGCCCTTAAATGCCTTTAATATTGAATGCCTGAAGGCAAGTAATCAGGCATACACAATAACATCTTTCATCTAAAATGTTGGTTGTATCCATGAGGCCAAAATAAACAAGTTGGCAATATCATGGTATCTTAAGGAACTTTCTCTTTCCTGAAAGACTACATAGCCTTGTCTGTTTGGTTGTACTACAAGCTATAATATGTTATATGTTTGACATGTTTCTGAATCAGCATTTTCTGAATTCAGTTGTTATGCCTGTGACATCCAATTTCTCAGTATATTCTATGGCTACATACAAGCAAAACAAAACATTTATATCTATCTATATATATACATATATATAACTAACTTGGTTCTACAACCAATATATAATTCTTCTTAAAACGAAAAGCTTGAAGAGCACCAACATGGATGCTGGCTCAAAGCAGCAATAAGATCAGCAGGTACTAGGTACTCTATTCTGTGTCACCCAAAACAGCCCCCATTTACTAGATAGTGAGCAGAATGAAACACAAAGTCTTCTCCACAGGCAGAAGCAATAGAAATGAGCTGCAGGTACACCTGTCCTTTAGCTTTTCTCAAGTGAAAGGGCCAACAAGCTATATGGAGGCAAACTGCAATACCAGCAACCTGCGTACAACGCCAGGGGACCCAGACATAGGAGGGTAGAAAAGAGTGGGAGATCACCAGCTTTTGTTCACTGACAGGCACGCTGGGCTGACAGGCAGCACTCCTTAATATAGACAGAGCAAGAAGCATGGCAAGAAAAACAATTGGAGGAGGGACATGTGGGAATGTGTCCCTGACCAGTGTCTGGGCTGCTGCTATTCTGCAAAGACTGGCTGTACAGCAGGACATGAAAAAAATCAATCCCTTCCCTCCAACAGCATGAGAGCCCTAATCACCAACTGTTCAACTATCGTCATTCAGAGAGAATGGATTAGCAATAATGGTGCAAAAAAATCACACACACACACACACACACACACACACTCCTACAAAAGGAAGGTACACAACAGCTTCCCTTACAAAACAGCAAATTAAAGGCCAGAAGCCTCTCAGAGTCTAAGGTCAGTAGTGGGTAAAACAGAACATGTTAAAAAATATGCATCTACATGATGACAACTAATTAACAACTTTAACAATAATGAGGAGAAGGATTAACTTGTTTTTTTTTATTTAATCAGGTGATTTTTGCTCAAACTAAAATCCCAAATGTCTGTGAAGTTATGAACCTCTGAACCAGGTAGAGTTGAAGCTGTGTCTATTTATTTTATGCTGAATTTCTTTAAAGCACTAATCCCATGGACTCATTTCAGTCTTAATTTGGGGAGAACACAATAGATACACGAAATTATATAGAGAGTGAATGACAAAATATAATATATATATATATATGTTATACACAAAGTGAATACAGCTGGCTTGAGAGTATAAAGGCAATATATAAATGACATTATATAGAGAGAGACTGAAAAACACAATGTATACATGCCTTGTATATTGAATGGCATCAGTTGGCATGCTGAAAGAATCACTGTCAAAAACAGAGTCAGACCAAAATATGGACACAAAAGAAGGGAATGAAGAGATTAAGTTATATAACCAGAGTGACAGCAGATGTATTTTCACAGACTCTTGAAATGTACTTTTATTTATGAATAGAAAATGAGGTAAGAAGAATGATCTTTACGTAAAGAAGGGACAGATTCCCACAGTTTGGTAAAAGGACTGAGAAAGCATGGTCTGTGCAGCGAAGCCCAGTTTAGGGGTTAGAGGAGAGGACATGAGTAGTTCAGACTAAGGTTGTACATTGGTGCATCTCTGAATATTCTGGAAGCTAGTGGAGGGAAGGGGTCACTCTATAAATTTAAACAGTTGTGAAGCAGGTAGAAAGTCAGCACCTTGTTTCACTGTCAGTCAGTTGGCTTTTTCAGTGGCTTTGCATTTCTTGGGAAGGAAGTAATGAATCCACAAATGACACTTGAAATGGGCTTAATGGTGGATAGAGTTGTACTATAATATATACAAGACATCTGTAAATGACAGGTTACAGGACAATATACTGAGTCACATCACAATTCATCATAAGCAGTTGAAATTACAGTATATCTAAAGTAATATTAATCAATTCACAGTTCCTTAGTTTTTGGGCAAGTGCAGAGGATGTATGAGGCTGGGCCATGGAAAGTGGTGTACGAGTGAAAATTACAGTAGAATAATGAGGAGGAATCAAAACACTAAGAGAAGTTGTTTGTGTTTACAGAGCACCATACTTGTTAACTCGAAATGATGCTGCCTAAAAATGTTTACCAGCTGGATCATTATTATATTCTTCACTGCAACACCCACGAATCCTTGACACAGCACACTAGTCCCAAAGCAAAGTACACAAGATAGCGAAAGATGTACTTTAATAACTTTAAGTGTACAACAATATAATCCACTTTTCGTTAACACAAATAGTTCAACTTCTTCAGAAAAAATACACATACTGATGGTAAAACAGGTTACTTAAATATACAATTGATTCAGTCACATGGTAAAATGAATTAAAGTGAATTAAAGTTTAAAGCCATACAACATAAAATGCCAGAAATATATATCCCTCAAGTATGACTTAATGTAAATGAATTTAAAAACTGTCATTCAACACAATTAGTCACAAACCACTCTCCAAGAGACATATATAAATAAAAAACATACAATATATACCTATTATTTCAAATTACTATAAATCTATTCATAAAGGTAATAGGTGTATTAGTATACATAAATATTAATGGGTAATTAAAAATATATATATATATATACTAAAAATTATTCTAATAAGTTAAATAACAAAATTAACCCAAATAAAAAATACAATATGTTACATATTATATACATAATAAATAAAATAAATATACATAAGACCTATGTATATAAAAAATATATAAAATATTTAAAATGTATATATATATGCCTACACATACATATGTGCATGTATCGTATGTGTGTGTATAAATTCTAATAACAGAGATGAATAAATACATCCATCCATAAATACAATATTGGAAGGACAAATACACTCACATATACTTCCTAACCATCATATAATTACAAATACACTAGTAGTTAAATAAAAACCAATATTAAAAAACAACAATCACTAATACATAATATTATATGAAATATAATAATATATGAAATATAATAATAATAATAATTTATTCTAATAATAGGTAATAGTTTATTGTTATAATATTATTAATAATTATTATTAATAATCATGTGTCAGCTAGTTGTACCTATCTAGTCAAATTTTTTAATCTCAAGATACACATAATATTACACATTTCATTAATTCCTGGGTATTGGCATGCATTCAACCTTAATTGCCAGAGGAGTTCATTCCTTTCTAATTTTAATGACTCTGGGCCACCCCTTCCATCACTTCTCAATTGGTCTATAACCCTGAAACTTTTTACTAGGAAATTGAATCTTTTAGCATTAATGGGAGTAAATATGAATAAGAACACAGATTACTATGTTTCTAGTGTGTATAATCCACCCCTACATCCATTATTAGCACTTTTTGAACAGGTCAGTGAGTTAGATCTACGTGATCTTGCGAAAACATCACATGTACCAGGAGAGTTAAGGAATAACCAATATAATATAAGTAGAGAGGACAGAGATAATTTGAAATATCTAAGCCATGCCCCAGTTCGTATTATGAAACCGGATAAGGGAGGCGGTTTGGCCATTATGAATATAGATGATTATAATACTAGAATGCTTACCATCCTGAATAGTGATACATATGTGGAAGCATCTAGAAATGAATTGAATGGTGCATATAGTAAAGTGAGAGCACTCATACAGGAATTGTACATAGAGGCAAGAATAGATAAAACTTTATATATTTATATGTCCCAACCTGCACCTAGGATACCAATTTTTTTTGGTATCCCGAAATTACATAAATGTATAATGGACCCACCTATGAGACAGATAGTTGATGGCCGGGATAGTATTACATATACATGCGCTAAAGTGGCTGATAATATTTTAAAGAAATATATTAAAAATGAAAGCCAAATTTCAAAGGACTCTTGGTCATTTCTTGAACATATTAATAACCTTGAGTTCAGAGCAGAGGATTTGTTAGTCACAGTAGATGTGAAGGACTTATATTCATCTATACCACATCATGAAGGGATTGAGTGGTCAGGACACATGTTGAAAATTCTCGGAGCCCCTCAGAATGAGATTGATTTAGTGTTAGAACTAATAGATACAGTGCTATCCTATAACTATGTACTTGTTAATAATGATATATACCATCAAAAAGTAAGAGTGGCAATGGGTTCTCCATGTGGTGCCAGCTTTGCTAACCTGGTAATGGCCTATTGGGAGAGGGAGTTTGTGTTGAATAATCTAGTGTATAAAGATTTAATTCAATTTTATACTAGATTTTTAGATGACATATTTATCCTCTTCCAGGGTAATACAGTTGAGCTGGAAAATATGTTGGTTATTTAATTCTAGAACTACCTTTTTGAGTTTCACATCAAATTTTGATGTGAACAGAATTTCTTATTTAGATATTGACTTAAGGAAAGATTATCAAGAGGAAGTGTATGTTTCAAAGATTTATCGGAAAGAGACTTATTCAAATATGTTCCTTCATTATTCTAGCTGCCACCCAACCTTTCAGAAGAAATCAGTAGTGAAGGGTCAAGTGGTTAGAGCTGCAAGGATGGTTACTAGGGACACGGAATTCGAAGATGAATGTGAACTTCTGTATTCTTATTTTATGCAGAGAGGATACCCAAGGCATTTGATTTTGGAGATATTTAATGAGGTAAAACACAAGAGAACTACTGGAGTATACACCCCTATTTTGAATAATAGTGGATTGAGTAGGAAATTGTCTAGGACAGAGAATGAATTGTTTAACCCTTATAGCTTTGTTTGCACCTTTAATGTGGATTCATATAAGATAGTAAACATTATTGTAAAAAATTGGGACATTTTGTTGAGAGATAGTAAATTTAGGAGTAGTTTTCCACCTATACCAAAAGTGGTTTATAGACGTGGATCTAATTTGCGAACCATCCTTGAATCCAAGAGCAAACCACGTACATATAAGGAGGGCATGTATAAATGTAATATGTGCCGGATTTGTCGATATATTGACACTGGTAATAGTTTTATTATTGGGGATAGGAAGTATTTTTCCAATGGGAGATATAATTGTAGCAGTAAACAGGTTGTCTATCTGGCCAAATGTACTTTATGCCCAGCTTTCTATATAGGTAAAACCGATAGGAAGCTGGGGGAGAGAATTTATGAACACATATATTGTATTAGCAAAAATAAATTAGAAAATGCATTGGCCAAACATATTAACGAAAATGAGGGACATCAGTTTAGTTTCAGGGTTATAGACCAATTGAGAAGTGATGGAAGGGGTGGCCCAGAGTCATTAAAATTAGAAAGGAATGAACTCCTCTGGCAATTAAGGTTGAATGCATGCCAATACCCAGGAATTAATGAAATGTGTAATATTATGTGCATCTTGAGATTAAAAAATTTGACTAGATAGGTACAACTAGCTGACACATGATTATTAATAATTATTATTAATATTATAACAATAAACTATTACCTATTATTAGAATAAATTATTATTATTATTATATTTCATATATTATTATATTTCATATAATATTATGTATTAGTGATTGTTGTTTTTTAATATTGGTTTTTATTTAACTACTAGTGTATTTGTAATTATATGATGGTTAGGAAGTAAATGTGAGTGTATTTGTCCTTCCAATATTGTATTTATGGATGGATGTATTTATTCATCTTTGTTATTAGAATTTATACACACACATACGATATATGCACATATGTATGTGTAGGCATATATATATACATTTTAAATATTTTATATATTTTTTATATACATAGGTCTCATGTATATTTATTTTAATTATTATGTATATAATATATAACATACTGTATCCTTTATTTGGGTTTATTTTGTTATTAACTTATTATAATTTTTAGTATATATATATATTTTTAATTACCCATTAATATTCATGTATACTAATACATCTATTACCCTTATGAATAGATTTATAGTAATTTAAAGTAATAGGTATATACTGTATGATTTTTTATTTATATATGTCTCTTGGAGAGTGGTTTGTGACTAACTGTGTTGAATGATAGTTTTTTAAAAAATTCATTTCTACATTAAGTTATATTTGATGGATATATATTTCTGGCATTTTATGTCGTATGGCTTTAAACTTTAATTCATTTTACCATGTGACTGAATTAATTGTATATTTAAGTAACCTGTTTTACCATCAGTATTTGTATTTTTTCTGAAGAAGTTGAACTATTTGTGTTAACGAAAAGTGGATTATATTGTTGTACACTTAAAGTTATTAAAGTACATCTTTTGCTATCTTGTGTACTTTGCTTTGGGACTAGTGTGCTGTGTCAAGGATTCGTGGGTGTTGCAGTGCAGTTTTGCGGTTTTACACAAGCTTGTCTTCATTATTATATTCTTCTCACACCTGAACCATACTTAACCTATCAGTTATGTTTAATTTCCCCGCCTTCAATCAACTGTGCAACAGCTTTTCAGAGTATTCTGTTGGCAACAAAATACTAAACAAAAGTATGAAATATCTGCCCCTTCCTAATGGTATATTGAATGCAGTTAATTTGCAGCTTTCTTTATCTAGCTTTATCTGCCAGAATCTCCTGACTACATCTAGTACTGCAAAGAACTTGGCATTTTGCAAGCTTTTGCAGTTAGCAGAGAGGATTAAGGGTATGAGCTGTTAAATAAGCTGCATCTTGTGGCCCAGGATTTGATTCCCTCATCCTCCAACTGCCTAATGTATGACACTAAGAAAGTCATTCAACCAGTCAGTGTTCCTGTGGCTTGGTCTGAAAAAGATCCATGTGTATCTGTGCTCTGACTCACTTAAGTATAAATAAAAAATGGCTGAGACCACTACATTAGCTGTAAGCAAAGTGTACTGCTGCTGCTTAATCACGTTAGATCTTGTGGATTAATATAAATGAGAATTTTATCTTGTGTTAAAACAGTAAACATGCTAACCAGCTACTTTATTGCCTCTAATTACTTCTTAACACTACCCAACTTCTCCATTCATTTTAATTCCTGCTCAGTTTTATCACTGAAAATTACTGGCAGTTTCCTTTCAGTGTTATTCACTGGCACAGCATCAGGTGTTATATCTGACTAATATTGTCTTAGCAAAATTTCTAAGCCTGCAAATACATTAGTAGAGCTATCAAGGATATCACAGCTATGGTCTCAATTCTCCAAATGCCTTGGCTTTCTAATGCCATGGCAGAAATGGACCCCATTCCTAAGTCAGGGTATAATTAGAGTTTATGAAATTAATACAGTTTTGGTCTTTGATGTTAGCCAAGAGTTCTCTTCTCAGCACCTGCAACATGCCCAGAACTGGCTATCTGCATTTCATGTGGCATTACATGTATTGGTAACATATTTAAGTATGACTGTAAATTCTTTGTTATTAGTACTGTAGCTCCTACTACTATTTTAACTGTCTTGTTATCTTTCTTCAACATCACTCTTGTTTCTGCTTGCAAACCCTAGTATTTTCTGACTTTTCTCTCTCTCTGTATGCAAAACACTGTAATTTACTGGGTATAGCAATTTCAATGATCAATGCTACTTTTGTCTTTTATTCATAGACTACTATATCTGTTTTTTTTTTTTTTGCATCAGTGTTTTGAACTATTGGTAACTGGTGATCCCACATGATATAAGGGTCTATATTAGAACACCGAACATTCAAAATGTCGAGTGTTCTAATATTGAACCCTATGAATCGAAAATTTAAAACATTGAACATTTAGAACAGAAAATTTTTTCCTAGGGAAAAAAATTGCTGTTCCAAAACACATACACACAACACAAGCACACCAAACAAACAGCAATCCACACACATACACCTAAACTCTAACACCTAACCCTACACTAAACTATACATACACCACCAACTATCCACTTACCTTAACCCAAACCCTAACCCTAAGGTCCGTCACTATCACACAGTCACCTCACCCATGCCCTAACCTTAACTCACCTACCCCACCCTAACCCTCACGTCCACACAATCGCACACTTACCTCACCCGTGCCCTAACCCTAACTCACCTAACCTTCCCTAACCCTCATGTCCACACAATCTCACACTGACCTGCACCCGACCCTTAACTTTCCACCACAGCACTGAAAATACCGAAGCAACAGAAACGGATAATCAAATTCTTTCCCTAGGAAAAAAATTGTTTTTCTGTTTCTTTGATATTTTCAGCGTTCGCTGAAAACGGGTCGATATTAGAACACTCGAAATTTTGAACGTTCGGTGTTCTAAAATAGACCCTAACATAAACATCACTCTCTATAACACTTTGTAGTCCACATTTCCAATATTTCTCAGCTACTTCTATACTGCAGTGTTTGCATAATCCCCAGTGCAACAGCTTTATTTATTTTATTTTTATTTATTTATTTAACATTTGTTTACCGGGAAAGTCCGACTTGGAATAAAGACAATTTTCAGCGGAAACCCAAGGAGAAATGCTTCAGACACATGTCTTTGTAATGTGGGAGGAAACCAAAGCACTTGGAGGAAACCTACATGAATGCAGGGAGGACATGCAAACTAGCACAGAAGGCGCCCAGCTGAGAATCAATCCGGAGAACCTCTTGCTGTGAAGCGACAATGCAACCGCTGCACCACTGCGCTGTCCAGTCGTGCCACATTATTGTGTTGTCAGTACACAGACCCTCTGCTATGAGTGTATCACACCCAGCAATGTCATGTGCAACTGTTTCCAGTTCAGTTTTACTGAATCTGCATTTATCTGTTTCTCCTACTTTTTAACGGACTTTGTAAACTAGTCTACTATCCTGGGCCTCCTTTATTAGCCTTTCATTTCTTGGTTTCAATTCGCCCCCCAACCATTCCTGCATCAACTCAACAAGCGGTTGTTCCAGAAGATATCTAAATTTGTCACTATATTTGTAGACCTTCCAAACTTTCTTTCTCATCTGATCTTTTCCTTATATTCTTTCTTTTGTTTTTTGGCACTTTCAGTTGTTGTCTGATTTTTTTGTTTACTTCTGGTTTGATTTCCATCCACATTTTATTTTGAAATGCTTCTTCTAAACCAAGCAAAGATGTCATCTTAGTCTTTTCCGCATGCTTTCAAACTTTCACAGTGTTTGGATCTGATGAGGTCAGCAGATATGTATACAGTCCCATGACTGCAGATCTATACATGTAGTCAGTTTTGAGAATGCCCATACCTCCTTCAGAGTGAGGTATATTTAATTGTGGGGTACACTTATTTTTATATATCATTTGATAAGCATTTTTTTTGTTGTTTTGTTTTCATGTCTAAATGTGTCAATATGTTTTGGAGCCAGTCAACCACACAAAACCTGTAAGTTAAAACTTCAGGAAAACCAAACTATTTATAGCTTGGACTTTAAACCTACATGTCAAGGCAGTTTTCAATATTAGCCTGAGTCTTTTCAAGTATTCCTTACTGATCGGCATTCTCATTTATTCATGTTTACTGCCTACACTTAATCTGTTTCCAAATATTTATACACTCCCTCCATCTCAAGCTCCTTTATATCACATTCCAGTCACAGGTTAATATTTTATTGTGACTGCGGATTTCTTTTATAAAGGTTTCTTCTGCACATTTACTAAGACCAAATGTCATAATTATCTGAGAAAGTTTTAGCCATTTGCAGTTGTGTTTTCGTCTCTTCATCTGATGAACTTATTTTAAATAATTCACAAAAATAGATGAGATGTCTTTAAATATGGTTGGTTTCTAGAAGTTAAACTGTAACCACAGCCCAATTCATTAAGTAAATGGCTTAATGTATTAAGGCTAAGAAAAAACAGCAGTGGTGAGAAAGAATCTGGAATACCTCCCTTTTATTTTATTTTATTTTATCACTGGGATAATACACTGCTGTTTATCCTGGCTTAGCTGTAAAGTGGTTTGCCACTGTTTTATAGTCACTACACTACAACTGCTCAATGCAGGAAGTATTTTATACATTTGTAAGAACTCATTATCCATGAATGTCGGATACTATCAAATGTGTTTTTTTTGTACTCTAGATATGCCACATTTTTTCTAAGTGACTATAAAGTCTGTTAATATCAGTTCCACTACATACTCCACATATTGTCAGAAGGCAAGTTATTGGTCAATGTAGAGTGCATCAGACATCCATTATCCATGAATGTGGGATACTGTCAAATGCTTTTTTTTTTTTTATAGGTTCATAGGTTTGTACCAGGCTAATGACGTTGGGGCCTTTACATGCCAAGCCATAGGATTACCGTGGTACAGTGCCACCTGACCTTAGTTCCCAGTGCCTCTGTCCAGTAGAGCCACTGGAGTTATCCCCGGGGTGAATTTTCTGTTTCCCATCCACTCATCAAGATTTCTATTAAAATGGGTCAGAGAGGTGCTCTGCTTGGCATGTATAGGAAGTCTGTTCCATAGCATGGGCAGTCTCTGGGTTATGAACCTGTCCCTCCAGCATGTTCTGTTAATTGTTGTAATGAGGTTGAGGTTTCTGGAGTGTGTGGTGCGGAGGGCTTGGGATTTCTTTAGATGTAGTATTTCTAACAGCTGGGTCAGACATGGCTTTGTAAGTCAAGCAGAGATCGCCTCTAAGTAGGCGATATGAAACAGAGAATAGTTGGAGTTCTTTGAGTCTGTCCATATAGGACACGTGTTTAAGGCCTAGAATCCTCTTTGTGAGGTACTTTTGCAGCCTCTCCAGTTGTTGCAGGTGCCTAGTGAGGTACGTGCCAAATGGGGCACTGTACTTAATGATTGGCCTAATGAGGGAAGAGTAGAGGGAGACAATGACCTCTTTCTTCCTGAATGCAAAACCCTTAGTAATGAGATGTGCCACATAGAAGGACTTTATGACCACAGTGACAATGTGGTGATCAAAAGAGAGGTTGCTGTCAACCTGTGTTTCCAGATCTCTCTTATAATGCCTTCTGTGTTCAGTGGACTACCATCAATGTGGTAATTCATGGGAACCAGGTTTTTCCCAAAGGGGATGACGACACATTTTTTGGCATTGAGCTTAAGGCCATGGTTCTGACACCAGTTGTTGGTCTCAGTGAGGCCATTCTGTAGGATGTCAACATTACTTGGGGAGTTGTTAATAGCTCGCAACTTGCAATCATCTGCGAACTTTGTCAGCCAGAGTCCCTTTGTGTTAGCCTGGACTTCAGAGAAGTAGATACTGAACAGGAGAGGACCCAGGACTGAACCCTGTGGGACTCCACTCGTGACAAGTCGTCAGTCTGACTTGGTGCCAGCTACTTTCACACTGTGGGTTCTATCTGTGAGCCAGCTTGCAACCCACCTAGTGATATAGGGGTTGATGCCAAGCTTAGTGAGTTGTTCTATGATTCCTGAGTGGGGAATGGTATCAAAAGCCTTGGCCAAATCAAGGTAGGCTGTATGAACTACTTTGCCTTCATCCATAGCTCTGGTGACTGACTTAAAGAAGTCAACTGAGGGGAGTAGACATGATCTACCCTTCACAAAACCAAACTGTGTGGGATCCAGAGTTTGTAGATTCCCTATATCCTTGTTTATTAGGTCCATAGCTTTGCATATCAGACTCGTCAGGATAATGGGGCAATAGTTCCCAGAGTCTGTAGTCGCTCCTCCTTTGTGGAGAGGGATGACTGCAGCAGTGTGCCATTCTGTAGGGACAAAGCCTGAGGTGAGGTTGTGATTGAACAGGGCACACATGAGGTGCAAGTTCACGCTGTAGTTCATGTAGAACACAACCAGGGATATTGTCAGGTCCCATAGAAGCTGTATTCTTGGCCTTGGACAGAGCTGGTTTAACCTGTGCAGCAGTAATACTGGGTGCCTTGCAATCTACTGGTATTGTGATTGGTCCTTTGGGGGGAGGGGTAAAGTTGGCACTGAGTCTGTCGGCCAGTTTATTGGCAATATTTGTTGGCTCTGTATAGGAGGTACTATTGTGCAGTAGCTCAGAGCAAATCTGGGTATTGCCATGGAGATTCTTTACATAACTATAGAAGGTTTTGTGATTATCTTTACTATCTGCTGCAATTCTGTTTTCATAGCTAGCTTTAGATGATTTGATGAGGGATCTCAACTTTTTGTTGAGGCTGATAAGGGAGTTTTTCCAGTCTTGAGACTTCACCTTATTTCACATCAGTTTCCTCCCTCAGTTGTAGAGTTTGTTTATGGCAGGGGACCACCAGATTGGCTTCTTTTTTGGAGGAGAGCATCTTGGTTCTATTGGGTATGGTGAGATCCAAGCATTTGTGCACGTGTTCGTACAGTGCATTGGTGTATAATTCTGCAGTCACACAACTATTCTCCATTTGCAAGGGTGCCGTGAAGTTAGCCACCTCTGTTTTTAGGAGCCCAAAGTTAGCTTTGGAGAAGTTTTTCATGGTGGTTACTTTTGAGGGGGGTGGGAGGTATGTGGATTTCAAAGGTGATCAGTTTGTGGTCGGATCTAACCAGGGAGGAGTTGACTATTGGTATAGAGCAACGGTCGCCCTTGTTAGTAATGACCAGGTCAAGGATGTTGCTACCTCTAGTGAGGGTGTAAGAACGAGCTGGTCCAGGGAATTGGAATTATTGAACTCCAGAAAATGCTGGTAAAGTGTATTGGTACATGAGTAGTTTACCCAGTTAATGGAGGAGTAGCTGAAGTCACCTAGTAAGAGAGTGTTAGGTTGGACCCTAATATTCTCCAGGGTGCTTAAGAATGTGAAATGCAGGTCTTGGGACATGGTTGGGGACCTATAGCAGACTATGACCTGTAGCACTGTCTTACCCAATGTTAGCTGCACCTGAAGTATCTCTGATGTGTTATGTTGGGATACCAGTCTGGAGCTGTGCACATCCTTTATGAATATGGAAACACCACTGCCTTTGGAGCTTTGGTCCAAGTTCTGGGGCCGAAAGGTGTGGAATGAGTTATAGCCTGGTAGTGCAAGGGTGCTTTCTGCTGCCTTGAACCAGGTCTCTGTTACAGCACAAATGTCGATGTTCTCCATTTTAAGGAGTGCTTCAAGCGAGTGCATTTTGAGATTTAGATAGACTTGTAGTGCTGAGCAGTATGACCATCAGACTGCATTTGTTTTTAACTGTTACAGTGGTAATTTGGTCCTTGGGACACTGCCTAAAAAGGCACTACAGTGGTGGCAAGAGCCTTGGCCAGTATCCAGATGCCCAGAGGTGACAGATGAAGGCCATCTCTGGCAAAGCATCGAGGTCTGTCAATCATGTCATCCCAGGCAGACAGATACTAGATCCCCTTAGAATGACACCAGAAACTTAGCCAATTGTTAAAATCAATAATTTTCTGCTTGTACTGTGGTATCATTCTGGGTGATGGTAGGATGTTGCTCAGGGCTATGGTCATAACCGCCTGGGCTACATAATCCGGGAGCTCTTCCATGTCTCTCTTCATGTAGTCCAGGGAGGTGCGTCTAAGGTCATTCACACCCACATGTACAATGACAGAGTCATATTTGTACCTGTTGTTGTGGGACCTGAGTGCGTGCGTTATGTGGCGGATCCTGGCACCTGACAGGCATCTGACTGTTACTTTCTCCTTATTCAACCTAGTGAGTGGGATATCAGTGTGCCTCACCATTAAGTCACCTATGACTAGTGTGTTGAACATGCTGTTTTGCCTTAGGGGCTTTGGTTGAGCAGCACACTGTTTAGGAGAGTTATGTGTCACATGATTAGTGTTGTGTTGTGGTGGTTGAATGCATTTCTGCCTTGGAAGTGTCTGCTGCTTGGGTAGATTTTTACTGATAGCCTCCATGAAGGTGGGTGTGTAGTTTGTGCTTTTATGTGAAGGCAGCACTGGTGTGTGTTCTGGAGGGCTATGTATTCCATGTGGTGTGGTGCAAGTGTTGACCTTCTCCTCTTGACCAGCAATTCTGGTCTTGGCTGGAGAGTGCGTGCCTTCCAATTTAAATATACAAGTGCATCTCTCGCAAGTCTAAGTGATGGAAGGTAAGAGGAGAGGGTTGTCGGTGTATATGAAGCAGTTACTACATTGCCTCAGGATGCCCAAGTTCACCAGGTTAATAGGAAAAATCACAGGGAACTGACCTCTAGACATGCCTGGAGGGGTGGGCATTGATAATAAGTACTGGATCTGTTTCCTTGTAGAACATTTAGTGCTGGTAGCACTTTTGTGTGCTACAATAATTGCTACAAGAAGTCTGGTAAAGTGCTAGACTAATAAGACAGTGTACATGCAGGAGAGGAGAGAACTAGTAAATCTAAGGGAAAATTGAAGAGCAGACTTTGGTACGCCTCAGAAGCTTACAAACAGTCCTGGATACAGCAAGTCTGTATCTGGACTAGACTAGTTACAGGAAAGGCGGGAAACAAGAGCAAACACAGGCTTTTAAACCAGAACGTTGAGAGAGATGGAAAAACTGTCCAAATGGCTAATAAATTACAATTTCTGGGCAAGAAACCAATCCACTTGTGGTAGAAAGGCTACCTAGTGCTTACTAGTGGCATACCTAGATAAACCACTTTTTTTGTAATCTAGATATGCCATTGTAATCTAGATATGTCACAGTTAGCTTCTTCCCTTTCTACAACTCTCTTTTATTAAGACTTTGTTTAGTAACAAATGATCCTTTATTCCATATGACTTTCTTTTACTACATTTTTGTTCTATTGCCAAAATTGAATTTTTTTCTCATCAACTATAAATGTAGGAAGAAACAGCAGCAGGGCTACTATGACAGTTAGCATAAACCTTTAATAAAACACAGTGGACAAGTAAAAACCATAAAACTGGATAAGCGCTTTTGGACAACTTCTTTCTTCAGATCCATTACTCTCTCTATCATGCACAGATTTAAATACCCAAAGAACATCCAAATGCAGCTCACATTCATTCATAAAAACAGAACCTCTTAAACAACAACCAATCAAAGCCGAATGCTTAAATAGCGCATTTTACAACATTTAAGTGCTATCCGTAATGAAATACAACACAGTGTTTTATCTCAACATGTACAGAGGTTTAGATGGTAATTAAATCAAAAGGTGCTTCAACAAAGTATTAGTTTAAGGGTGTGCACACTTATGCAACCAGCTTATTGCACATTTTTTATTTTTTATATTTTTCCCCCAACAAACTTGTTTGTTTTTCAATTGAATTGTACAGGTAATAGGTCACATTAAACAGGGGTGTGTAAACTTTTTATAGCCGCTGTATGTCTCTGTAATACTTAACATGACCTTTTGAAAAACTACTGCATCACTTCTTATGCCATGTAACATATGGGTGACTGCCAGTTCACTCAAACTCAGGAGCTGTGGATGTGCTTCAAGTCCTCATGAGATCTTTATTCTGACTTTTTCCAAGAGAGAAGTGACATACTTCCCCTAGCTAGGCATTAGCACATTTAAAGTTGAATAATACAACTGACAGGTGCAGGGGCATTTAATTAAATAAAAGTAGACAGAATGGCAGCTAACAGCCTGAAATGTTGAAGACATGGGTTTACACTTGCAGGTTGGAGACAATAGAAGAAGAAATGCAGAACACCGTGAGATAGACATTTCTGTACAGACTTCAGATGTATGACTTAAGAATGGACAGGGGGGACTTCTGGAGATTGTTATGCAGAAAGTCAACTTGTTCCCTTGTTGTTCTGCAGTAAATCATCTAAGTGTGATATTAGTGTGTGTTTTATTGTGACCACATCTTAGTAAAGTGTGTAGAAGTCACTTTCATAACCTGGTCTGACAAGAACATTAAAGATAGCAAACAGTCTGAAGACTTATGACCTTCAAATGAGAAGGAAACAAATATGGCAGGTGAGGCATGACTACATGAGTTGTCTGAGGCTAAAAAGGAGATGTCTGAGAAGAAGGTGGTGAAACCTCTTCTGGTCAAATTGAAAGAAGCTTTTACAACATAGACAGAAAAAACAATTACCCACCTAACTACTTATCCAGCAGGTTCTTAGGAACACAAATCAGAAATGATGAATTCTAGGAACTTGCACAAAGATGTTACAATCTGAGGAAAACATCTGTACCTAAAAGTAAGAGTTTGCATTGACCACGTAAGGGATTTTGAAAGAGAAGCAGGTGAACATGGAGGTTGCAGAATACAGGAGGAACATTCAAATTACTTGACACCCAAAAAACAGGAAGGCCAAGATTGCTTCAAAAGTTGGCAAGTTTAACTGGGTTACATGCCAGGCAAATAAAATTTGTGCATGCTCAGAGCATGTTCTAGGTACATAAGGGAATGCAAAACAGCCACAGCATATTTAGTAAGATTTGAGACATGCATTAACAAGACTGGTAAATCATGATCAATGTGAATTTGTTAGTGGAAGGCAGACCTTTGGCAATATATTAAAAGCTGCTTTGTTGATGAGGACTATGCAGCATGACCATGAACTATTAGCAGCACTGACACTTGGTGTGGAAAAAAGCCTTTGGCAAAGTGGAATGCTAATATTCAGAGAAGGTCTTACTAGAATTTGGATTAACACTAGAGTTTGTTGAGTTGTTTAAAGACAGCTATGGCAAACAGTTAAAATACATGTGAGCATGTTGCCTTCCCTAAGAATATCTGGCAGAATGAGACAAGGGTGGCCATTATTGCCAAGGTACCCGAGTTGTACTTAGAGCCACTGGTTGCACTGATCAGGAGTTCTGATTTGCACGGATATGTAATTTTTAGATAATGTGTCGATTTATCTGACAAATCTAGAAGCTGATAATGAAACATTACTTCAGCTATTAGACAGATTTGTTAAGATGATCAGATATAATGTGAATGGAAATAAACATGATCACCGGCAATTTTTTTTCTCTTTGAGCACCTGAGGATGGATTATGAATATCTATGAAAAAATTAATATATTAAATATTTAGGCATTTGGCTTGGAAGTTCTTAAGAAGGACAGGACCCAGAAGTTAGAGAAATCACCTTCACAAAAAGGCCGGTCACCTGTGGAAACCCCATGGCACTGTGTTGGGTCCACTCCAGCCAATCCCAAGGTTCTATGTCTTAGCAAGTTTGCAGATGACCACAAGCTAGGAGCAATCATAGAATCCCCCAAGATAATAACATCTTAAAAGAAGATCTAACCCACACAAATAACTGGTGCCAAAGCAACAGCTTAAAACTTAATGCCAGAAATGCATATCAGTACCATTTGGGAAGCTAACCACCAAGGGAAAACCACCTCATTGATAGAACATCCCTAAAAGTAAACACAGTAGTTAGAGATTTGGGGACTCATGTAGATAGTAACCTAACTTTTGACTAACATGCGTCTAAGTTTGTAAGAAAATCATTCAATGTCATTCAACTTATAAGTAAGGGAATCGCATCTAGAACCATGGAGGTCATCGTGCCACTGTACCAAGCCATCATCAGACCTATTGAGTATAATGGCCCTTCAGTATGTACCCACCCAGACACCACACAGGTTCCTCACAAACAGAATACAGAACATAAATATAATGCCCTATGCAGATCATCTCAAAGCCTTATCTCTATGTACCCACCCAGACACCACACAGGTTCCTCACAAACAGAATACAGGACATAAACATAATGCCCTATGCAGATCATCTCAAAGCCTTATCTCTATACTTCATTCCTATAAACTGCTAACCGGCAATTTATGCCTGGTGTACAAGGCATCCCTGGAGCCTGTTCTGATGGACCTTTTGAATATCTCCCAAACAAACTGCACTACAAATTCTAGATATACGGATTTAAACTTTGCTTGCAACTTAAACAGGATTTGGTGGGATAGACATGTATCGCAGACAATCCCCATTTTCTGGAATAGGCTGAATCAGAGCCCTTCCCTAGCCCTACTCAAGCACAACTTGGACCAGCGGATGGGAAATCGAAATTCACTCCTGGTCTGACACCCATGTCTCTGACTGACAGAGACAGACAGTAAATCATGCCATAATTTACACCACCCTTAAAATAACCTCTAAGGCACAAAACCTCATTAGGTTGCACGGCTAGACTTACAAGGCCCCAGTTGTTGTTAGCCTAATATACAACTATGTAGAAATGGTCACTTAATGAAACGCATGGAATTGTGAAGAACAGATTAGGAGAGGATTTTCTTAAGATTGGAAACAATAGGTTTGGAAATGGACCATACAGTGCAAGCGGGTCATTTTTTTTTGCTGCCTCTGTTGTTATATGGGTTTAAACTTTTTAAAAGTAATTTAAGAATATGTGTGACATCTGGGAAAATTGTAAATTTAGGGTATGCTGGGATAAAGTAATATTGTCACAAAAATGAAGCAGTACAGTTTAACATGCTATTTCTCATCAATATGGATGTACAATGTGAAGTGGAAAGCAACAGTGAAGTTAATCGTACAGTTTTGATGGGTATGCCTTTTGGATTTTACATTCATGGAAAATTGAGGTACTGTGCATTATCAGACAAGCCATAATTCTTTTTGATAAATCTGTTAAATAGAAGGTTAGTCCCTATGTAAATTAGGTGATGGCTGTTGGCCAAAGTTTGGAATCTATTTCTCTGAAGTCCAGGCAAAGGTAGATGGCCTGTGGCTTACCAAGTTTGCAGATGATTGTAAACTGGGCACAATCATAGAGTCCCCCAACAATGTTAACATATTACAGAAAGGGCTGATGCAGACAAATGATTGATGCCAAACGCAAGGACTAAAACTTAGTGCAAAACAAGTCTCATTAGCTCCTTTGGCAAAGAAGTAGCCCCTGCTAATTATGATGTAGATATCACCTCTCTAAGCTCAAACTCAATGGTGCGAGACTTGGAAACACAGCTTGATAGCAATCTAAACTTCGATCACCATGGGTTTGTAGTGGTAAGAAAAGCATTCTACATGGCACATCTCATAAATAAGGGCATCAAATCCAAGACCAGGGAGGTTATAGCTCCACTCTACTCAATGCTTATCAGACCACTAATTGAGTACAATGCTCCCTTCTGTATGTACCTCACCAGGCACTTGCAGCAAGTGGAAAGACTACAGAAGTTTCTTACCAAAAGAATCTAGGGTCTCCAAAACATGATAGACATGGAAAGAATGAAAGCCCTGCCACTGTACTCTGTATCATACAGGCTGCTGAGAGGCAAACTATACCTAGCCTACTGAGCAGTCTCAGACCCTGCCCTAATGGAATTGCTGCACATCCGCAAATCAAATGGGACAAGAATAACTCACTCCAGGGATCTCAACCTAGCCTTCAACATTAACAGAACATGCTGGAGAGACAAATACATCTCTCAGCGATTACCACTCTTCTGGAATAAACTCTCACTCCAACTACAGCAGAACTAAGTGCAAATGTGACAACTGGATGGGTGACAGCAAATTCATCCCCGGGTTGGCATCTATGTCCCTCATGGACAGGGGCAGTTGGTACTGATCACAGAATCGCTCTAACAATGACCATCTAAATATGGTCAATAAGGGTACTCGGGTTTTCACATGGCTAGGCTTATATAGGTCCTAGGGCCATTAAACCAGTAACTTCCTTCGAACTTACAAGTAGAATACCAGAATAAAACATGTTATAAAACAGAGAAACTGGAATATTATATTAGGAGCAGCCAAAATGGGGATGGGGTTAAGGGTATATGAACACAAGTGCAGCAGATGTATGATTTGGCAGGGTTTCTGCAAAGAGAAGCTACAGGTGATATTTCATTTACAAAGGCTTTAGTAAGTACTCTACGTAAGGCTCTTAAAGATGAATACCAAAGTGGTGTACACCGAAAGGATAGAGCCATGTGGTGGAAGAGGAGACTGAGATGATTACATGACAGAAACTATACCTAATGCCTTCATATGCTATCGTCATTTTGTTTCAGAACCTCTGTATGGAAATATAATGACAAATACTTTTATATACCACAGAGGCAGATACATTTGGACATTCACTCTTGGTGATGGGATGAAGCTTCTGGCAGGTACACAGGAAGATTCTTTTTGGTTGTGTTCCTGGAGTTAAGCTACCTTTATGGATTAACTGGCATAGCTGGTGTCAATGTTGTTACCAAGGATAACAGGTTATAAAAGAAGTATATCCTGTCTGGGCAACATAATGATATTCAGTGTAATAATCAAGATCATAGGATCAGAGGAGTTTGCTAGGCTATCGACCCCAAGGTCATTTCAAGCCTAGCTAATTCACCCCAATGTAATACCATAGATATGCTAGTCAATACCTAGGGTTGCATTTAGTAATGACTGTCCATGTACAGGAGGGCTGTGGCTGCTATCTCTGGTAAGAATTTACGGTGCCCCATCCACTTGTCCAAGTTCCTCTTGAACAGTGTCATGGAGGTGCTCTGCATCACATGAATTGGCAGCTCTAGTCCCATTTGATTTACGGATATCCAGCAAATTCATTAGGTTTGGGTTTGAGATTGCACTATAAGCCAGCCATAAGTCTCCCCTTAGAAGTATATATGATCCAGAGTATAGTGACAGGAATTTTAGTCTGCCTGTGTATGGCACTTGCTAGAGTCCATTGTTCATCTTTGTTAGAAACCTCTGAGGTCTCTCTAATTGCTGCAGGTGCTTTGTATGGTACATGCCGAACAGGGTGTTATACTCAATTATGGGCCAGATTAGTGCTGAGTATGAGGGGGGGGGGTTATAACCTCCTTGGCTCTCAAGGCGATGCCCTTACAAATTAAGTATGCTGCGTAGAAAGCCTTCCTTACTACAGTAAACACACGGTGGTCAAAGTTAAGGTCACAGTCTACTTGTGATCCCAGGTCCCTTACCACTTTGTGGGTACTTAGGGTATTGTTGTTGATATGATAATGTGAAGGGACATTATTTTTGCTGAGGGGAATGCTGATGCATTTCTTTGCATTCAGTTTGAGACCATGACTAAAACACCAGTTGTTGGTCTCTGTTAAGACCCTCCTGGAGTATACTGACATAATTTGTGGATTCAATAATTGCACCCAGTTTGCAGTCATCCACAAACTTGGTCAACCACAACCCTTTAGTTTTGGCCTGAACGTCTGAGAAGTAAACATCAACCAGTAGGGGGGGCCCAGCACTGACCCCTGTAGCACCCCACTGGTGCCAGGTCTGATGACTGATGAGTCTCCCACTTTGATAGTGTGAGTCCAGTTTGTGAGCCAGATGGCAACCCATTTACAACACAGGGGTGTATATTCAGTTTGCTACATTTATCTGTAATGCCTGAGTCTGGGACTGTGTTGAAAGCCATTGCCAAGTCAAGGTATGCAGTGTGCATAGATTTGCCTTCGTCAATGGCCCTGGTAACATTTTTGAAGAAATCCACTAGATTTAACAGGCAGGATCTGCCCTTGATAAAGCTGAACTGGGATGGATCCAGGGTTTGGAGGTCATCTATGTCTTTATTTATGAGGTCCCTAATGATACGTATCATGGCCTTACAGATGAGGCTAGCCAGGCTTATGGGTCTGTAATTTCCTGGGTCTGTTGCTAGGCCACCTTTGTGGAGGGGAATAACTGTTGCTGTTCTCCATTCCACAAGAACAAACTTGTGGTTAAGCTATGAGTGAAAGGGGTACTTAATGGTGATGCTAGTTCATGTTTTAGCCTATTTAGAAGATAGCCTGGAATGCCGTCTGGTCCCATAGAGGCTGTGTTTTTTGCCTTGGACAAGGCAATGATTAATGACTGCTTTTCAGATATGTAGGGTGGGAGGGAAGTTTGGGGGAAGGTTTTGATAAGTTTGGAGGGGGATAAGGGACTGAACTTTTCACCAAACCTATCCGCTAGCAGGTTTGCTATCTCTGTGGGGTCAGTTTGTGTGATACTGTTAGTCACTAGTTCTGCACATGCTAGAGTCCTACCTTTTGGGCTATGTGCACAGCTGTAAAAGGCCCTATGGTTATCCTTGGCTGTGCTTGCTAAGTTTTTCCTCAAAGAAGCCCTTGGAGTATTTGACATATTGTCTTATTTGCCTGCTAAGGCTGAGGAGGGTGCTTTTCCATTGGTGGGGCCTTGCCTTTGTTTTCCTGGACAGCAACTTTTTGTGTTTTTGCCAGCAGCCAAAAACCTATTGGTGCCAGGTGCAAACCGTCTCTCAAAGCAGCGAAGTTTGTGGCTTCCCAGGCTGACAAAAACTGGATCCCCTTTGAATGGCACCAAAACAAAACCAATTACTGAAATCAATCATTTTTGTTTACACTGTGGCATCATTCTAGGTGAGGGTTCTATATGCTGCTCAAGGCTATGAACATACCTGCCTGGGAAACATACTCAAAGAGCACAATCATGTCTTTCTTCATATAGCCCAGTGAGGTACATCTGAGGTCATTCACTCCAACATGAGCTATGACAGAGTCATAATGGTACTTGTTGCTGAGAGACCTGAGTGCATGTGTGCTCTGACGAATCCTGGCACAAGACAGGCAACTGACCGTGACTTTCTCCTTTTCCAACCTGGTGGTTTAAAAAGGTTACAGCTCACTAGCATTATTACTTTGACCTGAAAAGTACTAAGTATGAGGGCTACACTAATGTACTACAGCAGTATCTATGGGAAAAACTGTTGAATTTATCTGTCAGGATATGGCATACAATTGCACGGCAGTGCGCAATGCTGTATGCACAAACAAGCACAAACCTGTTCAAATGCAGAGCTTAAATACCAGAAGCTAAAAACTTGAAAAAAACTTTAAAAAGTTTCAAAAGGACCAATGAGGATGCTTACTCCAAGCCCTAGACCAACCACCCTTCACCAGACAGGTTCCAATCAGCACACTTCTCCCACTAGAGTGCAGAAGGGCCCTTTCCAATCAAAGATGGCCTAGAAAAATAAGTTATGTACCTACCATAATGTTCCATGTTAGTTGTCTTCATCTCGCCTTCTTCTTGCTGGTTGGGATCGGAGCCGAGGCTCGGCCATCTTCTATAGCTCGAGAGCTGTTTACTGGCTCAAGGCTACCCCTTATCCCATGATGCCTAGCGCTAGCTACCCAGATCTCATTTCTAATAGCTAACCCCAGACTCAACCAGAGAAACAACCTGCCCAAGAACAGGTTGAGCATGCCTATCATACTCTCTAAGTCAGTACAGGAAACAACCAGAGAATACTCAGCCAATGAAACCAAAACTCCAATAGCACAGGGGGACGGAGGATGGGACGCAAGAAGGCGAGATGAGGACAACTAACATGGAACATTATGATAGGTACATAACTTCTTTATGTTAAGTTGTCTATCTCGTCTTCGTTCTTGCTGGTTGGGACAGCGTCCCTAGCACCTACAATCCTGGGTGGCTCATTGGAACAGACTCTTCAGAACAGTGGAACCAAAGTCAGCTCAGCTCCTGGAGGCGATATCCAGTTTGTAATGAGAAATAAAAGTATGAGGATTTGCCCACATGGCAGCTGCACAAATAGAATCCATGGGCAATCTAGATTGGAAGGCTACAGAGGTGGCCAAAGCCCTAGTAGAATGACCTTTCGGTTTGATAGGCAAGTCTTTGTTTTCTCAATTGATAGATGAAGGTAATAATGTGAGACAACCACCTGGATAAGGTCACTTTGGAAACTGGGAGACCCTGTTTTCCTAGAGCATAGGAAAGGAAAGGTTGGTCCGACTTCCTTGTATCCTTGGTCCTATGCAAGCAAAAACGCAATTGTCTATGAACGTCCAATTGGTGTCATTTGTATTCTGTCTTGTTGGTCTGGTTAGGGAAAAACACTGGACGGTCTATAGATTGGTTCAAATTATTTTCTGAGCAGACTTTCGGAAGGAAAGATGGATTAGTCCTCAGAGAAACCCTATCCTTATGAAAAACCACGTATGGAGGACGAACACATAGTGCCTGAAGTTCTGAGACGCGTCTGGCTGATGTAATAGCTACCAGAAATAGCGTTTTCCAAGATAGGAATTTAATTGAGCAGGACGCTGCAGGTTCAAAGGGGGGCATAATTAAAGAGGTTAGTACCAAATTAAGGTCCCAAGGAGGATGGGGATCTCTCACTGGAGGTCTAAGGAGAGAAGTCCCTCTTAGAAAGGCTTTACAGAGCTTATGAGACATAATGTTTGAATTAGACAACCCAACATGAAAGTTAGAAATGGCCACCAATTGAACCCTGATTGTAGCAGAAGCGGACCCAGAATGAAAGAGTTGTGCTAGGAACTCCAGAATTTTGTGGACTGGGGCTGAAAAGGGATCTATGTTCCTAGCCTCTGCCCAACAAGAAAAACGTTTCCATTTACTAGCATAACTTTTTCTAGTCGTGGACTTGTGAGAGGACACAATCTCGCGCACGGCCGGGGAAATGCTGGGAAGCCTGGCTAGGGTTGGAATTGGAGCAACCAAGCTGTGAGCTGGAGTGTTTGAAGGGATTGATGCAACCCACCTGATTCATGAATCAGCAGGTCTGGAATGGGATCCAGAGTCCAGGGCTGCTCGAGAAGGTAATGATGCAGGAATGGAAACCATATCTGTCGAGGCCAGTAGGGGGCAATGAGGATCATTTTGCAACCTAACGAGATAGCTTTCTGTATGAGCTTCAGTGTCAGGGGAAACGGAGGGAAGGCATAAAGGAGTCCCTGAGGCCAATCGTGGACTAGAGCGTCTCTGGGAGAGTGACCTGGAAGCGGAAGAATAGAGAAGTAGTTGCTGCACTTGCTGTTGAAGGGGGTGGCAAAAAGATCGCAGCAAGGCTGTCCCCATTTGTGGAAGATCAGATCCGCAACTATCTGATTCAGAGACCACTCGTGAGGCATGAGAATAGCTCTGCTGAGCCTGTCCGCTATGACGTTGGACCTCCCAGGGATGTGCGTTGCAATCAGAAATCGTTGGGAGGAAATCGCCCACTGCCAGAGTCTGAGTGCTTCTCGATATAAGGGATAGGACCTGGTTCCGCCCTGCTTGTTGATGTACCACACCACTGACATGTTGTCCGTTTGAATTGCAATGGTCCCAGAAGGGAGAGAGTCCTGAAGAGCTTGCAACGCTAGAAGCACGGCTCTCATTTCTAGGACGTTTATATGCAGATGGTACTTGTGAAGTTGCCAAGTGTCTTGGACTGTCCTGCCCATTTGATAATGCCCCCCCTCCACCCTATCAGGGAGGCATCTGTGGTCACTGTGGCCACCGGAGGGGGCTGAATGAAGGGTCTGCCCTGAGACACCAGTGGGGAGACCATCCACCAGGAAAGGTGCCTTTTGCATGCTTCTGTAATCATGATCATGTGAGACATGGGCAGCTGCTGGAAAGAGCATTGTGTGAACAGAAGCCACTGAAGGATTCTCATGTGAAAGCGGGCCAGAGGGATTAAAAGAATTGCCTCTGCCATGGAACCCAGAGTTTGAAGGATGAACCTGACTTGGATCCTTTTGCTCTGCATTAGAGTTTGAACTTGCTGGCGAATTGTAGACACACTGTCTGGCGGCAGCCTTGCGGACATGTTCCTTGTGTCTAAGTCTGCTCCTATATAGGTAATAGATTGACAAGGCAACAAGGCAGATTTTTCGAAGTTTATTGTGATGCCTAGCTGGGAGCAGATATGGAAACACCTGGAATCATCGACGTCTCAGGTGAGCTGTGACCACTGCCATACATTTGGTGAACACCCTGGGGACTGTGGTGAGACCAAAGGGCAGAGCACTGAACTGGTAATGACCGTCTTCCCAGCCAGAAGTGAAGGAATCTCCTGGAGAGCCTGTCCATTCTGATGTGGTAGTACACATCCTGAAGATCTATGGAGCACATCCAATTGTCCTGACCCAGAAAGGGTAGAATGGACTGTAGCGTGACCATCCGAAACTTTGTTCTTTGAACAGACTTGTTTAATCTGCTGAGATCCAGAATCAGTCACCAGTCCCCCGTTTTTTTTGGTACCAAAAAGAACCTTGAGTACGTTCCGGATCCGTGTTGATCTGCTGGGACTTCCTGGATGACTCTTTTCTCTAGCAGTCTTGAAACTTCTATGATTGCTTGGTCCCTCAGATTGGGTGGAACATCTGGAAGGGATTTGCTTGAAGGTAAGGGGGGTTGAGAGAAGGGAATTTTGTAACCTCCGGATATAATTGACCGTACCCATCTGTCTTGTGTTAATTTTAGCCAGGATTTTGGGTACAGTGAAAGTCTTCCCCCGACTGCCTCCAGAGGCGGGCAGCCGGGCAACCCTTCAGGGATGCTGAAAGGGTTTCTCAGAGAAGGATTCTCTGTTGCCCTGGTTCTGCGGACCCCCTCTGCCACAAGGGCTGTGTCTATTGTTGTTATTTCCTCCTCTGCCCCTGGAGGAAAAATCACTACGTGTGTCAGACGAGGCTCCTTGAGATTTTCAGAACCACATTTTACCACTCTTCTGACCCTTGGGGTATGGTCTGGAAGGAGTGGAAAAATGGACTCCCACGGCAGAGAGAGTCTTGCCTTCTTGCTCACACTTAGTCAAAGTGTCTTTCACCTGTGGTCCAAAGAGAAAGGAACCATCAAAGGGGGTATTGGTGAATGACACTCTAAAAGGTTCCGCAAAGTTACACAGCCACATCCATGCATGTCTCCTAAGGGCCACGCCCATGCCTGCGGCTCTACTCACACCATCTGCTGCATAAGAGATGAGCCTCATGGAGGAGTTGACTACAGAGTTAAGGGTCGCCAGCTGGGAAGCCACTTTAGCTTGAGCCCCCTCGGCTGATGGATCTTAAAGGATATCTCCGAGCTCTTTAAGGAGATCCCTCTGAAGCCGGGTAAAATGGCATAAGTAGTTCAGTGACCTCATAGAAAAGGTCGCTGAAGCAAACATTCACTTCCCATATCTGTCCATGGTCCTAGACTCCTTGTTAGGAGGATGGACAGACAAAGAAGTTTCCGCTATCTCCTTTTTCGTGGCTGCTGCTACCACCATGGCATCAACAGGAACACCTTTCGAAAGGAACTGCTTATTCTGGGTTGTTGTATTGAATTTTCCAGGTCTCCTCGGAGTTGGTTCCACTGTATCCAGAGCTGACCAAGCCTTTCGAGCCACCAATGACATAAGTGGATTGAAAGGCGGAGAAACCCAGGAGGTGGAAGGTCAGGAACCGAACGCATCCAGGAATACAGACTCATCCTCGGTAGGGGCTAGGGGATTCCAGTTCCCCTCTGCTTAAGCATTTTGAGGATGTCCGAAAAGGAAACATCTTCAGAAGGGGATCTCAGGGACCCTTCCGAGTCATCTAAGTCTGTATCAGAAGTGACAGACTCAGGGGAGTCAATGTGCTTCCTCTTGCACTTCTTCTTACGAGGGGGCTCCTCTGAATGGTCAGGGGAGGCCTCTGAATAAGAGGAAACACCCAATGGGGCGCTCTGCAGCGCTGGTTCCCCACGCTTGGGGTCTGGAGGAGGAGCAGAGGTTGGCACAGGCACTACAGGGGACGGAGCCGATGGGGCCGATAGTGGAGCTGACTCAGTGCCCAACACACTCCTCATGACATCGAAGGCATCCCTGCCATGAGAGATGGCTCTGGTTCTGAGGAAATCGGAATCCTTCTCTGCACCGAGGGAGACGGCTCCGAGGCCGATGTAGGAGCCGAGCTCACCTGCGCCGAAGCTCCGAGAGGGAGAACGGGGTCGGACAAGGGTCTGATGCCACTCGCCCTCTCGGAGTCGATGAGGGAGCCCCAGCGCCCAGATCCCTCGACGGATGGCACCACTGAGGGAATCGGAGCCGATGACGGAACCGAAGGAGAAAGAGTTATCAGAGCTGACAGTTCCACCACACGGACCCCAACGAACTCCGGCTCCGAGCTCAATGGAGTTGGAGGAGGAACATCGATAGAAGTGGACGGAGCCGACACATGTTGAGGAGGGCTGGACAACATCTTGGCAAGTGCCTGTGACTTAAGCAACCTACTGACCACTCTCTCCACATCGTGATCCGAGAGCCTAGAGGTTCGAGAGGAGTGGGATGACCTGTGACTGCGCTCGCTCTGAAGCAGGGGAGACCGAGGAGCCGAATGAATTGATTCTAGAGAGGGTGACCTCAGCATCTTGTGGCTCCGCGACAGCTCCCAAATTTCTGATGGAGCCGACAGGGAGACAGTCTTATCAGTTCCAGCCGGAACCAAAGTAGCAGGTATAGTCTGAACCAAAGACGGCTCCACACTTGGAGCCGACGATTTTGGGAATTCACAGGCTGAGTTCTTGGCCGGTGAATCCTGGGGCTTTAAAAGGCCCCTAAGAATAAGCTTATTCTTATGCTCCTGCAGAACTCTTGGACTAAATGCATGGCAGATAGAACAAGAGACCTGCAGGTGCACAGCGCCTCAGCAATACTTGCAAGAAGTGTGCCCATCTGTCAGAAACATTTTCTGACAGCATGAGTCACACTTCTTGAACCCAGACACCTTGGATTCTTTAGACATCCTGTAACCAAAAAGACAACACTGGCTAATAAGCAATATACAGTCTAAGAAAAAAACACAGACAGTACAATATATACAGACTAAAGTTTTTTTTTTGTTTAGGAAGCCACTAACTCAAACGACTACCCTAACCAGAAAGTATAAGGAAAGCCTCTAACCTAAACGCCTAACCTGACAAGAAAGGATAAGGAGGGGGAGGGGTAGAACTCTCTAATTAAAATGAGTTCTAAGAGGGGAGGGAGGACTACAAAAAGTACACTTAACTACCACAACAAGTATAAAACTAACAATTAGAATGCCCTACCAAGAAAAAAAGACTTTCACAGAAAAAGTTCTATAATAAAGTGAATACAAGCCTGAGCCAGAAAAACGACACCTCACAGCTGAAGCGGCAAACGAGATCTGGGTAGCTAACGCTAGGCATCATGGGATAAGGGGTAGCCTCGAGCCTGTAAACAACTCTCGAGCTATAGAAGATGGCAGAGTGGGAACCGAGGATCGGCTCCGATCCCAACCAGCAAGAACGAAGGCGAGATAGACAACTTAACATCATGTGATCAGAACAAACAGACCCAGATGCAGCAAACCTGTATCTGGACTATGCTTGCAGCTACTAGCTACTCCAGTTTCTGCGGGAAAAACTAGAGAATGTTTAACACAGCAGAAAAATAGCAGTGAGACACGAAAAATGTTTTAAACAGCAGAAAAACAGCAAGGCGACTCTAAAGAATGTTTTAAAACAGCTAACAAACCATTTATTTTAACACTGCTTGGCAGGAAAACTAGAACAATCAGAAGAGAATACTTTCAGTAGTGAAAAGTACCAGCATATACTTAAACAGTGAAAATAGCAAAAAGAGCTTAGCAAACTGTAAAAAGAGCAATAAAATATGATTTAACAGGCACATTAAGGCAGACTACTGCAGTACAACAGTGACAGCTTAGTTCATAGTACATAAATACAGTATTAAAGAAGGTGGCAGACAATAAAAAGTGCAGTAAATAGTAAGCAGAAGAACAAGCAACTTATGTTTTTTGGGAAGCTAAGAAGCTTCTAGTCATCTGGTATCTCAGCTCAGAGTTGTGGCTGGTAGCCCACTTCAGTTCTATTTTTTTTACTGAGTTTGGTAACAAACAATAACTCAAGACAGAAATCTACAGAAGTTCCAACACTGAGAGAAGTAATTCATATAATGGATGAGCTGCAGGTCAGACAAAAGTGAACTGCAGAGCAAACTTCATAACATGATTGGTTTTCTAGTGGCATGCACTGAAAAATGCATATAGAATCAATTAGAGACTAGCAGCATAAAATGTTAAGAAATTAGGACTATGGATTCCGGAGAAACTTATTTGTGTTTACATCTTGAATAATTTATCCTTACAAAGTTATGAATGGATGATGAATATCACTGCTAATGTACTGAAACTATGAAGACTGAAACTGCATAAAACCAGAAGAAATAAGATCTATATTTTTTCTTCTTAAAGGATGTCACAGGGGCCTAACTATTAGATTCATGATTTTTTCCCCTTTTACTCAGGTTCCATAGTTTGCATGGATTAATATACTACAATGGCAGTCTGTCACACAATGTACTGTAACACTGAGAAATTTGATTTACCTTGATAAATTGGATGAGGGGTGCCACAAATTAGTAGCTGAAACAATAAAGTGAAATGTGATTTGTATACATGTTGATGTTTCAGTTGTATGGATGATATAGCACTGTTGCTGAGTGTGCCATAGTTATTGTCAGGCTAAATAAATTTGTTTAATAAAAGGAAGTATTGAGTAAGGTAGGAGGCTGCAGATGGAAATACCAAAAGGAATAATCTTAAAGGAGGAACAGGGGATTAGGTTGGAAAGGTTAAATGACATGCAGCAAGTAATAAAGGTTATTGGGCACTTACAAGCTGGAATGCACCATGAAAAGAAGGACTTCTTACACATTTTTATAAAGCAGCAAAAAGGCAGCTGGCCACAGCAAACTAAGGGGTACAAAAACAATCTTGAAAAATCTTACACATTACTGGGAGAAGGCATGTTAGTTGTTTTACAAAATGTCAGGCAGGTCAGGAAGGGCCTGCATGATACACACTAAATGAATAAGGTGGTAAGGTTAAAGAAATGACAGTGGGATATGGTAGGGAAGAAGACAGTAGGAGATTATGGGAGAATCTGCGGGGTCAGATCAGGGAATACCTAAAATGGTAGAGATTTTAACAGAGGCAAGAACAGAGTTAGCTTCTAACAATTAATTGTTAACCTGGATTTACAAGACATTAACAGATAACTACAGAGATAAGGCAGATGAACTGTAAATGGTATTGGAAATGGTTGTTTGATAAACCCTACACACTACAGCAATGGGAAAAATATATAGTAAGTCCAAGATATGCAATGAATTCAAGAACATTCAAGATATTACCAGACGGGTGTTCTCTTTCCCCTTTGCTATTTGCATTGTATTTAGAACCACTGACAAAGAAAATAAGGGACTCAAAAATTCGAGGATATACTTGGTCTGGTAGTCACGAAAAGCTGGCTCTATTTGCAGATGATATTATTTTATACCTGACAAAACCAGAAAAGGACATTACAGTGTTGTGGAACATTATGAGACAGTTTCAAATCTTTTTGGGATACAAAATTAATAAAGCTAAAACAAAGGCAATAGTGGTATATGTACCCACACACAAATTGGTTCAGCAATATCCATACTTACGATGACATTATAAAATGAAGTATTTAGGGGTATGATTTAAAAATGACCCCAGTGTGGCAGCTGAGGTTATGTGAGAAGATACTAAATAAAAGATAATACAACAACTGAGAAAATGGAAGGTCTGTCTTATGGATAAGATACAAGCAGTTAAAATGTTTTAGTCCCTTTAGCCTTATATACAGGTCAGGCATATTTTTATAAACCACAGGAGAAGTTGTGGATAGCAATTAATAAAGTGCTGAAAGATTTTATCTGGGAGGGGAAGAAGGCAACAGTCAAAGTGGGATAAGATGATTCTTCCAGAAGAACAAGGTGGATTGGGATATCCCAATTTGAAGGAGTATTTCAGAGCAAGAGAGTTAAGGCTCCTATGCATAGCACAAGCAGAAAAGTATAATTCAAATTGGAAAGGGATGATGATGAAACAGGGGAAGCTCAAGAAACAAGGAGAGACTGGGATTTTGGATGCAGACCTTTAAGGAGAATAACAATTGTCATACAGAATATTACACTCAAAGTAGCAGAAAGTATTCTAAGATCTAAGCCAACATGGGAACGGAGAAAGGAGATTCTGCTAATAGAGATGACTGCAATTAGGGATACAGAAAATATGCAAGAGGGGGCTGGAATTTAATGGAGAAAACTGGCAAAGGAACCAAGATACTGGGGGCAAATAACTAAGAGGGAAAGATAATAGAATGGGAAATATGGCAAGAATTTATTTGGACTGCAAGTTAGAGATAAGCTTCCCTATTAAGAATTGATATCAAAGTATAGACAAAGAGAAAGAAACAGTGGTGTCCAAAATAAAAGACCAGCACTGTTAGTGTTTTTAGTAGAATCTAGAAAAGCAACTACTGTTATAAAAGGAATAGTTGGTACAGGATATAAAATATTGGTTGATAACTATAAGAATCAATCAGAGGAGGTTAGAAAGGATTGGGAAGAGAGACTGTATAAGCAAATCACAAGGAAACAATGAAAAGATATATGTATGTCTCCCAAATATGTGACAAAATATAGAAGATTTAGGATTTTTGCTTGGAAATGTTTATATAGATATTTTTATACCCCAAGTAGACTCCAGAGATATTTTCCCGAAGTAGGCAGTAAATGTTGGAAGTGTGATGGGGAAGAACAATATTTTCTGGGAGTGTAATGCGTTGACAGATTTTAAAACTTCCCTGCCGACTAACCTAACAGAAATACTGGGTGAGCAAATTGGTATAACTAAAGAAATTATTTTTTGAGCTATGATACAAAACCAAAACTGCCTAGACATAGTAAGGCCTTGGTGAGTCTAATTCTGGTGGCTGCTAAAAAAGCAATTACTAGAAAATGGAAATCAAAGTCTAAACCTACTATAATAGAAGTAATGAATATAGTATCAGGGATAATACAACTGGAAATGAGATTTTTAGAAAGGGGTAGGAGCAAATTACGCAGAAAAATGGGATGTGCAGAACAATGTTTTGGAGGAGGAATGAGGTTTAAAAGAAGGCAGAATTTGAATGAGGTAACTAATGTCTGACTGATAGTAACTGGATAGAATATAAGTGATGTATAATGTTTGCAACTAAAAACATTTAAATATGATTTGTTTCCATTTATGTAAATGTATGACTGCCTATGTCATGCCTTGTTTTTTAAAAAAAGGAAGAAGAATCATTTGTTTAAACAGACTGTACTTTCTAACAGCTAACACATATTTGCCAGAGAGGATTTTCCCTACATCAAAACATACGTAAATGCAAAGGAAAACTTCCTCAGTGTAGCATGTAATAACCTTTTATTCATGACTCATTACAACATAATGTGACATCAGGAATGAACTAGTAACCATATTGTTTGATGTTCATTATATAATAATTCTTAAATGGATTAGTAACTTTGCACTTTGTACTGCAGTATACGTTATTAAATAGATTATACATTCTAGGTTCTTTGTTCTGTGTCAATGTCCTTTTGAAGCTCAGTTTCCATTACAGAATTCCATATGCCCATTTTTCTGTAATATGGATTTTGTTTCTGATCTCTAATGGTTCCGAGTTCCATATTTCTAATCCCTGTAATCATCTTATTGATGGTTTATCTCTAGTTACAGCTTTCTTAGCCCACTACCACCACTAAAGATAGGAACTCTTATCGGTTTAGTACACGTTATTTTACACCAACCGAACAAAAACATCTCTATACTGAAGTTAAAGTTCTTTTTACGTTATTAAGCAGCTTATTTATGTCATTTTTGTAATGAAGCAGCTCTGTACAATCCCAAAAATATATGCTCCCAGGAATCTTTTTGAACCCTCACATCTTAAACATAATGTCTTGTCTGCACAAATATTTTATTCAAGTCATGGAAGGATGGTGTTGAAATATTTATATAATAATTTCTACGTAAAAGCTCAACATTTTCTAGATTTGGTTGCATATCTAGGATTAAGACATATTGGACTCAATGTCTGAGGTGCTGGTAGGGAAGGATGGGGGATGGACTTTCATCTTGATGTTTCCTGAGGGAGAAAGGGTCAATAGAGAGGAACAGCATTCAGATGGCATTACAAAATGAGCATCAAACTTTCTATGGTACGATCCCTGTTATTATTATTTTATCGACCATGGGATGGACATGGTCAATCTATAACCAAATTTGTTAGGTCCCTTCAAACTCAAAAAGGGAAACTGGGTAGGCTTAAAACAACTCACAAGGGAAACTAATCTAGTAATTACCTATGAGCCTATAAAGTGGTGTGGAGGTATATAAACATGGGTATGTCATAATACCAACTTCCAAACTCCCCACGGAAGCAGATAGCAATAAGACCCTTCCCAAAACATCTTTAAGTTTCATGCCAGCCCCAGTCCAGAATCAAAGTTGGTCAGGGGATTGAAGGAGGAGTTGGGACACCCGGTGATGGACAGGAGCATGACTGAAAGGTATGACATAACTGGGAAAGGGGTTTAAAAAAAAAGACAAATTTCTCTCAAAAGATAATGTTTAATTGTTCACTTCCTGCTGTTTTTACTTTTCTGCTATATTTTCTCACATCTAAAATTTCCTTATATGCTCCACTTTTTTCAGTTCTGTCATTTCTCTTCTGGTCTAAATTTTGCTCTAAATTATAAAATCTACTATTTGTGGTTTAACAAAATTACCGTGGTGGTACAGCGGTAGCTTTGTTACCTCACAGCAAGAGGTTCTCCAGTTCGATTCTTGGCTTGGCTTGGGAGTGCCTTCTGTGGGGAGTCTGTATGTCCTCCCCACGGCTGAGTAGTATTCGAAAGACATGCGTGCGTAAATGGGCGTGCCTTCGTTGAAGGTTGAGCGTCGAGCTGGCACCTCGGCGTTTTGTAAAAATCTACTGCCAATCATTAGCAGACCGGAGTTCCGCTGTGGCGACCCCTTACCGGGAAAAAGCTGAAAAGACAAACTATCAAATCTTTGTACATCTTCCTTGAACTGTAACATTAGATTTGTATATCCAAGTTGATCTGAGCTCAGTAACCCAAACATTTGCCCAACTTCCTCCCATTTTATTATCTCATCCAGTTTTAGGATCTTCTCTCAAAATCTTGGTTCTCTGCTCTTTCTTCTCCAAATGCTCATTATATTTTCTTCTTAATCTTTTTTACTACCTACTATATGTATAATGCAAGTTATATTGGCATCTTATGTTTAATGCAAATTCCTGGCCAGGTGTAAATTATCAGATTTCTGTCAGTTGCCTTTTAAAACTGACAGCATTGCAAAGAGGACACTGCTATCATTGTTTACAAACAGATTTAATTAATTAATTAAATGTATTTATTTATTTATTTGCCCATGATTAAGTATTTTTTATCAAAATGTTTCTAACTATAGTTTCGTGTGCATTCAACTTAATTGATAAGAGTTTTAAATTATTTAAAACTATCTATTAAGGTATTTGGATTGTTACTGTGTATATTTACTTTAACTTGGTGATTTTTACAGTCTTTGACTTAGGATTTGCACAGGGGTTCGGCAGTCACATGACTTTAAGTGCTCACATGATTTGAAAATGTCAGTCATATATTTTAAAAGTGTATTTAAATGTCAGGCCATTTTATGTTTATCTGATGAAGTTTTATTATTGAATAAAAGAAAAGTGCTGATCAACAAGTTCTGGATTGCTGGAACTGGTTTGTCGGAATCCCTGCAGCCTTGCATATGTGGTTTTATCCATAAATAACATTTGCCTGGAATTAATCTCAGTTGGTGTACCCACTCCCACAATTACAAAATGCAGTATATCCATTTAACAAGCTCTCTAAAAACAAAAGTTTTGAATTCTTTAAAAGGCAAGCCTTTCCGTTCATTCCAAAGAAAATACACTTACAAAATATTACCACTATGCTAGTAGACTACCATACTTTACCAATCAGAAATAAAAGCATATTTTCTCAAGGATTACAGTTACAAATCTATCTATCTATAATAGTGTCAATATTTTCCCACTTAAGACATGTAAAATAAAAGCTCAATAAAAGAAGTGGGAGAAACCTGTACAACTTAGTCTTTAAGATTATTATAGAGCTAATATAGATGAACATAATACCATATACAATATTATCCTACATATCAAATCACATGCATCTATTTTGCATATCTACACCAAGTTTTACTCTCAATATGTTTTCTACTAAGAAAACAGAAACAAACAACTTACTTCCTCGAAGCTCAAAAATTTCTCCAATCAGCATAAAACATGGTTCAGCCAAAGAATCTTTTTTCCCGTCTAGCTCATCTCCATAATCAGAAAGGTCACTGTCCTCTTCAATTTCCTCCTATAAATAAAAGTTGAATCATTCCATCATTCTAAGGAAAGGGTTTTACAAATCATACTGTATCATGCAGTGCTGAAAAGTAAATCCACTCAGTTATGTTGATTAACAAGTAGCTGATATGAAATAAGTTTATACTAAAGACAAAATATTTTTATCTCAAAGCTAATATTCAATGATGTTTGGCTAGTCCACAAATTACAGCAGCATTAGTAATAAGAAAAATGCTTACATTATTGTATAAAGATGTAATATTAAATGAAAAAAATTACTAATGACATAATTAGGTAAAGTTGCTATTCAAAGCCAGTTCCTTTACTTGGAAACATATTTCTCAAATTATATTAAAAAAACACAAAGCCTAACAACCTCAATAAGATTACATAACAAGTTAAAATATTTTAGGACTATAGAGACTTGTAACACACTCCTGAATTAAGTAATCATATACTGTGGTATATGAAGGTAAAATTATATGAGGCAAATATAATGGGATAAGGTATGTCAACATTTCATGGTGTTGCCAGCTTACTTAAATTACATGACAACACCTAGAAGAATAAAAATATAAGTTATGTACTCACCATAACTATGTAACTGTGTTGTCAATTTTCAAGGACGCTCCATCAAAGTAAGCACTGATGAAAGAAGATTTAAAGGGCTCCACAAATCACGCAAGTGCATTCAAGCACGTCTCCTGATGTCTATGCCTGAACCTGCAGTCTGTGAGGAACCTTCAGCTGCACGAGAGATTCATCTCATGGATGCATTAGATATAGATTGAAGGGTGTCCAGTTGTGAGGAAAAAAACCTTCTCATTCTCTACTGACATGGTCCCAGGGGTAGACTTAGAGAGTTCCTTAATCAAATCCCTCTGTAGTCTAGTAAAGTGTGCCAAGTAATTAAGTGACCATAAGGCAAAGGTTGCTGAAACATAAACACGCTTTCCAACCTTGTTCAATATCCTGGCTGCACTATTAAGAGGATGGACAGTGGAGCTCAGTTCAGCCAACTTTTTTTTTTTTTTCTCTTTGTGGTTGCCACAACCACCATGGCATCTACAGGGATTCGCTTACTCCAGGAAAAAAGAAAAAAAAAGAAAGTGTCTTTGCATGGAGCTAGGATCTTGTCCAGATGACAGGTGATTGGTTCTACGGTATCTGGTTCCTTCCAAGCCCAGCGGGAAACAATATCTATGAGGACATCTCCTGTGGGGGGTAATCCAAAACATAAATGGGCCGGACCCAAAGGCTTCTAGGAACACTGATTCCTCTTGGAAAGGGGTTTTGGAGGACCAACCACCTTTCTGGCAAAGGCTCTCTAGAATGTCTCCGAAGGAGACATCTTTTGATGGTGATCTGGGGGACCCTTCTCCATCAGTTAGAGATTCCTGGGGGTGCCTCCTCTTACGCAATCTCTTCTGGGGAACCTCTTCAGTGGGATGATCTGGAGAAGTGTCGGAAGAAAGGGGAATTTCCTCAACTGGAACTGCCTAGAAGCTCATATTGGCTGTCTGTCCCTGTGGAACAGGCAGATGAGGCAAAGTGGATGGATCTGAAGGGGGGGTAGGTTTAGGATTTGAAGAGTTTTCAGGTGGGAAGACACGCTCTCCACCACCGTGAAGGCAGAGGGACAGGATAAGCCGTATCCAACATCACCGGAGCCGTAACTTCTGGTGCTCTTGAGCTCTCGCTCTGCCTCGATCTCCACTCAGAGAAAAGAGTCGGACCTGATCTGTCCAGTGCTGATGCTCCGATGGGAAGCAATGGCTCCAAGACTGTCTGCATTAAAGGTACCCCCCCCCGGATCAGGTGCAAATGCTTCAGCTCCAAGACTCGTCCTGCTCAAGGGAGGGTCGGTGCTGAACAGGTCAGGGACACAGAGTGAAAGCAGAAGGTATCTTCGGATCCGATGCTTTGACTCCTGAGGCTGCCGGATCAGCCACCTCTGAAATTGCTGGTCAGATCAGAGAAGGAGAAAAGATGGGATGGAAAACAGATTGAAGGCTCATGGATCCAATGGGAATGAAGACAGTAGTACTCCCATCTGGTTCTGAGCTCTGAGAAGTTTCCTCATCATCCTATCAACATCTGCTTCAGGGAGACTTCTGCAGGATATGACAGAAGATGACATGGAAGGAGGATGAGATAACCTCCTGGGACTTTCCTGTAAAAAGGGTGATCAGAGCCATGGAGAACTCTGGACAGAAGTGAGGGCTCCAGGGCCAAGGAGACTTAGAGACTGTTAACGTTGGATCCAAACATGTCAGATCGGAGCACGTAAGAAAGCTTAGCAGGTGGCTCTGATGCAAGAGCAGATTTAGGAGACCAGGCAGGTGAGTGTTTTCTGTGCTCCCTGGGCTCTGAAGAAGATTTTGACTTTTTGCTGAGGGTTTGAGCCCGGGACAGACACAGTCTATAAACTCGCCTTTTGCTGGCTCTACATGCCAACAATTTAAATATTCTGACTTTGGGCTTAACTACCAGATCACCTCTGAGGCCATATTGACAATACAGCTAATAAACATAAAGCTATACTGGCATTGAGACAAAGCTGCACACCTGGTAACAAAAGCACCAGTGGATGTGTATGGCATTCTTCTGGTTATTTCTGCTTCTTTCAGCTTCAAGTTTTCTTTAATAAGGTTTGTAGGTTTATGGTGCAATCTTCTAATTCAGGACATCCCTGTGCACACCTTGGTAATGGTTAAATCTTACACATAGCCCACTTCTGCTCCTTTCCCTGCAAGGTAATTTTACCTGGAACTCTGTCTCACCATGGCCACATTCCTCAAGCACAAAAGTTCAGCTTTCAATCTGCACTTCTCTATCTCCATACCTTTTACCCTGCTAGCCCCTAACAATGCAGTGGAATACTTCACCAAACACCTCCTATTCTTGCAGCAATGCAAAGCTATCATATTTTCTGTCTTTGACTACGTGGAGCTCACCTACTTTTTGTACGTTTAAATCCAGTCCAACAACCCACCACTATGCAAATGCTATGTGCCATTTCCTGATCAGAATACATATTAACCATTCTGAGACAGTGGTTTGAAAACTGAACTACACATTGTCTTTGTTTATAGCGTTTTTTTTCTCTCGAATATACTTTTTTCCAACAACTCCCTTTTTCTGTGTCACACGGTGACAAGGTCATGAATGGAAAAAGTCTGTTAGTCCAATCTACCTGTCTTAAAGAAAAATAAATAAATGCCTGGATGAACTCTGGTTAGTCCTTATACTGGGGTTTTCATGTCCCCAGTAGCTAAGCACTGATGAACTCCTTTAGCTCATTCCTCAGACAATGTTATTATGTTGCTTACCTGAAACACAGGCAGCAGCAGTAAAGTTACTACATTATACTCTGGGTCCTGTTGTGGTCAGATCTCTTTTTGCCTGTTTTCACTTTCAAGATGCAAATTTTTCAAGGAATGATTACTAAGGAATACATTCAATAAATGCTCTACTCATTTCCAGTGGTAGGACCTTTTCTTGCAACTTTCAAAATGTAGCTTTATCAAAAAAGGATCGACTACCACAGAGTACAATGAACATCCTGATTAAACTGAAAGGTATGAAGTTATAAGCTGTTAAATAACTGCTTCATGTTATCCAGAGTTTGTGTCTCTCAGCTTCCACTTACATCCTATGTGACCATAAACAAGTCACTTGATCAGTGAGTGCTCTCAGGTCCCCCTGACAAGGGACACTAAAGTCCAGTGGACTTATCTGGTTAACAAAGATACAAGAGTAAAAATAACAGAAAAATTCTTTATAGATAAACTTTCCATGGAAAGAAGAAAAAGGTGGTGGAATATCTACTAATGTCCTTCAAAAAGGTTGTGATAAAATTAACAGAAACACAATGCCTCTAACTCTTTCTGTATATAATTTGTACTTCATTTGCAGTAATTTTATTTAACAAACTCTGGAATTAAAAAAAATTCCATTCCTTTACTGCTAAAAAATTGGCAAAATAATTTTTCCACATTAATGTTTCAGCTATTTTAGCTTCAGGTCTAAATGCCTGCATTTCCAAAATAGATACTTTCTTAGGAAAGTTTCAGGGAATATTATTGGCTGACATATTCTCAAGAAATTTTCATAGAAAATTATTGGCATGCTTACCTATAAAATTCATTTACACTGAGCACCTGCACTCAAAAGGTAAGAAACAATGTCATACACTTTAATGAAAAATAATTTTTAATGTCACTCTGTGCCTAAAACTATCACTTCTGTCTAGAAACACAAGTTATTTTAAGGCCTTAAGCCATAAACATGCATATTTTGACAGCTTTTAAGTTTGTTAGTCTGAAGAGAGGTATATACTTAACACTACATTAGAGCTGCTTGGAGAATCCAGTCTTCATTAATCTACAGAACTAAGGTGCTCCCTGAATACTTTTGTTCAGAAGATTAAACTTTTCTGGGCTAATCTTGCACTGCCTGCTATCCATGATCCCCTGCACGTCTTCTCCATCACCAGCTCCTGTCCAAGCTAAATGCAGAGAGCAACAGAAGTCCCCCAAAAGAGATCATAGGTTCATAGGTTCATACTAGGCTATCTGCCCTAGGGCATTTATAAGCCTAGCCAGAGTGTGTTTGGCTTTCGCCACCCATTTTAAATTAATTTTGCTATGCCTTTTTTTGAGGTTAGTATACTGTGCCTCTGTCTAACAGTGACACAGAAGTGATAGCCGGGGTAAACCTACGATCTCCCATCCACTCATCAAGATTCCTCTTGAAGAGAGTCAATGTGGGACTCTGCCTAACCTGGACTGGGATTTTATTCCAGAGTGAAGGGAGCCACTGGGTTATGAATCTGTCCCTCCAGCATGTCCTATTTATTTCAGTGCTGAGGTTCAAGTCTCTCGAGCGCATAGCTCGATGGGATTTGGATTTTCTGAGGTGCAGCATGTCCATTAATTCCGGGTTGGACATGGCTTTATAAATCAGGCACAGATCGCCTCTGAGCAGGCGGTATGCCACTGAGTAGAGCTGGAGTTTCTTTAACCGGGCAGCATATGGCATCTGTTTGAGCCCTTTGATCCTCTTGGTGAGGTACTTTTGGGGTCTTTCCAGTTGCTGCAGGTGTCTGGTAAGGTACATCCCAAAAGGGGCATTGTACTCAATTATGGGCCTGATGAGGGATGAGTAAAGAGGTACGATGACCTCCCCAGATCTAGATGTGAATCCCTTCATGATTAGGTGGGCTATATAAAATGTTTTTCTAACCACTTTGGCCACGTGGTTGTCAAATGAGAGATTGCTATCAACTTGGGTCCCCAGGTCCCTAATGACTTCTTCTGTACTTAATGGATTACCACCTATGTGGTAATTTGTGGGCACTTTGTTTTGCCAAAGGGGATGACTATACACTTTTTGGCGTTTAGCTTGAGGCCATGGCTCTGGCACCAGTTGTCTGTTTCTATGAGGCCCTTTTGGAGGATGCTTGTGTCGGCTGGAGAGTTGATTATGGCGCCCAGTTTGCAGTCATCTGCGAACTTGGTCAGCCACAGTCCTTCCGTGTTGGCCTGTACCGCCGAGAAATATATACCGAACAAGAGAGGTCCCAGGACTGAGCCTTGTGGGACGCCACTTGTAACTGGTTTGGAGTCTGACATGGCTCCAGCAATTCTAACCATGTGGGTTCTGTCCTTGAGCCAGTTTGCAACCCATCTAGTGACATAGGGGTTTATATTTAAGCTGGTGAGCTTATCTATAATGCCCGAGTGGGGTATTGTATCGAAGGCTTTTGCGAGGTCCAGGTAGGCTGTGTGGACCACCTTCCCCTCGTCAATGGCCTTGGTGACGGTTTCAAAGAAATCGACCAGGTTTAAGAGGCAGGATCTGCCCTTAACAAATCCAAACTGGGTAGGATGCAGTGTCTGTAGGTCCCCAATATCTTTATTTATGAGGTCCATGATGATCCTTTCCATAGCTTTGCAGACCAAGCTAGTCAGGCTTATGGGGCGATAGTTTCCAGGATCCGTTGAGGCACCACCTTTGTGGAGAGGGACCACTGTTGCTGTACGCCACTCTTTGGGTACATATCCTGTAGTAAGGCTAAGATTGAACAGTAGTTTTATGTTTGGGTTTAGCTCTTCTTGGAGTTCATGTAGGACGCAGCCCGGGACACCATCTGGTCCCATTGATGCTGTGTTTTTTGCTGATCATGGGACAGAGGAAGGGGTGGTTAAAGAAGCCTGAAGTTTCCAAGCAGATTTAACTTCACATTAAGGACATAACTTCATATCTGCTATAGATTCATTTTTTTGTGTGTTTTATTTATTTATTTGTCTTGGTTTACCGGGAATGTCCGATTCGGTAATGCTCATTTTCAGCAGAGGCCCAGGGAGAAAAGCTCCATTTGCTTACAATGCATTACACTATGTTCCAGTCACACAGTGAGCAGTTACATTTCTATTTACGTTTATACACAAACAATAGTTACATTTATACATATACATTCTAAGATTTTACAGAGGTGGAAGATACTAAAGAGAAAGCACAAGTGCAACTTAGTGGGTTGTATCGACAGCAATTACATATAAAAATGTTGTCATTTCAGTAAGAGGCTGAGATTATTATGTTTAAGGAGATGATTTGGATAGCAGAGTGAAAAAGATTTAACCCCTGTGATGAGCATGTACAGGACCAGGTTTAATCTCCAGGATAGAGTCCCTTGCTGATCCTCGAGTTCTCACCCAAGTGAAACACAGGCTTGATTACCACCATCTCAAAGGTAAATCCCAACCTGGAAGGAATGTCCAGTTTATAATGTCTGGCAAATGTGTTCAGTGGTGACCATGTTGCTGCATCACTTACAATACCTAGAGATGCCCTTCACAAAAAAGTTACCAAAGTTGCAACAGCTGTAACTGAATGAAAACAGCTGGTAATTATTTTCTGTATCTATGGCAAACAAAGGAAATTTAATATGAAGGTCATTGGGCCAGACAGAGCTGAGCAAACATGTGCTCTAGTTTCTGAGAAGCAAGGGAAACAAACAGCTAATTATCCTTTCTGAATGCTTGATTTTGTCCATGTAATACCCAGGGCTGTCTGTAGACATCCATACAATGCAACAGATATTCACCCTGCCTAGAGCAAGTCTCTGCAGAACACAGGAAGCTTAATTGACTTACTAAGATTAATCTCCACAGCCAAGGGAAGAACCAGTCAACAAAGAAATTCTCTCTCTGGAAAAGTCCAGGTACAGAGGAATGGGTTAAACAAGGCTTGTCACTTTGAGATGCTCATTACTGAAGTCACAACCAACAAGAAAACAGCCTAACATGAAAAAAAAAGTATACATTCTATGGAGATTACTTATTTAAACTGGGGGACAGTCATCTTCTCCAGCATACCTATCAACTGTCCAGAATTTCATAGAATTTCTAAATTATTTTCTCATATTTTGGTCTGTTCTAAAAGTATGTGGTTTTCTGGAAAATCGAGGACTGAAGTCATTAAATAATGACAGACATTTGAGTTTAAGACTTCACATCCTTCACAAAATGCATGCTAATGCAAAACCTATTAAGTTTATTAAGAGCAGTATTTAAAATCTGCCCCTGCTTTTGCAGCTTTGACCCCTCATTATTTTTGCCTTTGTTCTGTTTTCCTGTGCTAAGAAGTTGAGAAGTATGGGCACCTGTATGATAGTGTTCAACACAGCTCCACCTGAGCTTACTTCTTGTGCCACCATGACTACTGTTGTGATTGTTAAATGCAAGTTATGTACTTGCCATAACAATAGCTCTGTGTTCTCTTAGCTTAGTCTGGTTCAATCTTTGGGTTGTCTGATCCAACTGGATCCAACCTCAGTGCCTTAAATGTAGCTTTGGATCCAGGGCTCAAACTCCTCCCTACCCATAATTCCCTCCACTCCACCTTAGTACCTCAGATTGAGTTTGCTAAATATATCAGTTAACTATCTATATATTACTATAAGAATACAGAATACAAATTATCTAACAAATAAAGAAAAGTTACAAACTAGAGAGCTGTTAACAGGCACGGTATCAGGTGAGTTCTATCAAGTCACCTACTGTCAGTGAGAATAATGGAAGGGAGAAGGAGTGAAGGGGGTTGAACTGGAGAAAAACAAGGAAACACGATCTATCATTTATGGTAAATACATAATTTTCATATTCAATTATGTCTATTCTTGTCCAATTCAAGCTTTGGGATATACTCCCAAGCTTACAAATACCAGGGTGGTATCAAGGAAAACATTCCTGAGGATGGTGGAATCAAAGGAAGAATGTGCTCTAAACTGTACATCCAACTGATAATGAAACACAAATGTGTGAACCACAGACCAAGCTGCTGCTGCACAAGCATCATTAACTGAGATTCTACTCAAAAGCTGTACAGATAGCTTACTGTCCGTGTAGAGTAAGCATTGGGTTTTTGCATAAAGTTAGATCTTCTTTAGCACAGGCAAAGGAAATACACTCTAAAAAACATCTTGAAAGGGTAACTTTGGAGATGCCCTTACCCAGTTTTGCCATGGAGAAAGTTACAAATAGTTGGTCTGACTTTCTGAAGTCCTTTGTTCTATAAGGATAGAACCTGTTGAAGACAAATATATAGTATATGCAGTATATAATCTCCTTTGCGTATCTTAGGAAGAACACTTGTAGGTCAATAGATTGAATAAGATTTGCTTCAGATGTCACCTTTAAGGAGAAAGGACGGGTTAGTTCTTAGCATAACTCTGTGTTTATGGAAAACTTAACAGAGAGGTTTGCAAGAAAGGGACTGTAGAAAAAACTAGATCCGCTGTGAAAAAGTTCTGACAAAACTCTAAAACAGAAGACAGAAGTGCTGAGAAAGGGTCCAAACCTTTTCATAAGGCCCAAATGGAAAACCTTTTCCATTAACTTTGGCAAGTCTTTTTGGTAGACTGTTTTGAAGAAGCTGACATAATGTGGACCACTGAAGCAGAAAGCCTGTCATCTCTGGTTATAGTTAGAACTGAAGGAACCAAATGGTCGATTTCATGGATGTTTGGTCCAGAAAGTCATTCTGGATGGGTGAATTAAGATTTGGACAGTGATTCAACATCCAGGGAGGATATACAACATGAGATCACAGGAAGGGGAACCAAACTTGCCAGGGCCAAAATGGACCAATGAAGATCACTCTGGCTTTCTGAATAAATGTCATTATCAGGGGGCTACTGGAACAAGGCTGTAAAGGGATCCTGGGGGCCAACTGTGTACTAGAGCATCCCTTGGTAATTTATCCCCGTGGAAGGCTCAGGGCAAAGTAATTGCTGAATTTGTTGTTTAGTTAGGATGCAAAAAGATTGCAACAAGGTTGGTCCTAGCAGTTGAAGATCTGACTTGTGACTGGTTGAGGGATGATTCACGAGGCCCACTGACCAGGTGACATGTTGGGAATCTCTCTCTCTCTTTTTTTTTCTGATGGGTAAAGAATCTGTTGTGATGTTTAGCCATGCTTGTGGGTGTTGGCATAAGCATCCTTCCATCTCAGATTACCTCCAAAGTGCAGCAGTTGGATAACTTTTAGGAGCACTGGTACAACTTTTCAATTAAGGGAAAACAGAAGCCCTGGTTATGTGGTCCGCCTCTGCCTCTGGAGCTACATTCATTGGAATTATCCCATCTTCTGCCCTGGATAGGTTTGTCTGCAGGAATTTCATGGTTATAACCTTTTTTACTTTCTGACCCACATTTTCTTGCCACTCTTCTGATTTCTAGAAAATGTTCTTTGTGGGACAGAAAAACAGGTGCCCACAGTAGAGACGGTTTTATCATCCTGCTTACTCCTAGTTAATGTATCTTTTACTTTAGGTCCAAAAAGTGTAGAACCATCAAAGTGGGGAATTGACAAAGGACATCTTGAAGCTTCTGCAAAATTACAAATGCGCATACAGGCATGTCGGTGCCTACCACCCTAGCCATTCCATCAGCTACATTAGAGAACAGCCACATGGTCACGTTTGACACAGATTGAAGGTTAAACAGCTGGAAGTCCACAGTTTTGTGAACATCCAATGATAAGGTACCGGAGAGAGACTTGATAAGTTCTTTGGACAATTCCTTCTTGAAACATGCCTCTTAGTCTAACTGACAGAGCCAGTCAATACCAAGTGGAAGGAGAAGCATTATTCAACTGAGGTTGGGATGGATCCAAGCAAGACAACTCTTCTTCTTTTGGTACATCAAAACCCCTTCTGAACACAACTGTGAACCTCTCAATGCAAGAAATCTGGACAAAGACAGAAAGCATGGGGGACAAAGGTCCAAAAATACAGATACAATTTAGACATTACTCCTATAAACTTAGAAAGTTATTGGAATAACAGGTTTTGCATTATTATATATTTTTTGAAGGATGTAAAGTCTGCAAATCAAACATCTGTCATAATTTACTATTTAGTGATGTCAGTCTTCAATGATTTGCCAAAAAACAAATTTTATGAGGAACAGAAAAAAATGTAAAGC